>NC_091549.1:0-2500 GCF_042767895.1 Penaeus vannamei
TGAAATAATGACTGCAATTGCACGGAGAATTGCTAATTGGGTTTGCGCTTTCTTGCCTGATTTCCCCCAGGCTGGTGGGGCGAGTTATCAGAGGAAAGAGAGAGAGAGAGAGAGAGAGAGAGAGAGAGAGAGAGAGAGGCAGAGAGACAGAAAGAGAGTGAGAGAGAGAGAGAGAGAGAGAGAGAGAGAGAGAGAGAGAAAGAGAGAGAGAGAGAGAGAGAGAGAGAGAGAGAGATAGATAGATATACATGCATACACTGTATAAATTCCCTTTTGTGTTTAGGAAAGCTTACAACATTCCAGTTTTGTTGTTGGCCTCTTTATATTTGTTTCGTTGCTGAATGTAATTGAAATAATGACTGCAATTGCACGGAGAATTGCTAATTGGGTTTGCGCTTTCTTGCTCCGATTTCCAGGCTGGTGGGCGAGTTATCAGAGTGAGAGAGAGAGAGAGAGAGAGAGAGAGAGAGAGAGAGAGGAGAGAGAGAGAGAGAGGAGAGAGAGAGAGAGAGAGAGAGGGGGGGGGGAGATAGAGAGAGAGAGAATGAGAGAGAGAGAGAATGAGACAAAGTGAAAGAAAGAGAGAGAGAGAGAGAGAGAGAGAGAGAGAGAGAGAGAGAGAGAGAGAGAGAGAGAGAGAGAGAGAGAGAGAGAGAGAGAGAGAGAGAGAGAGAGACAGACAGACAGACAGACAGACAGACAGAAAGAGAGAGAGGGAGACAGAAAAAGAGAGAGAGAGAAAGAAAACAAATAAAAGAAAGAGAGAGAGAGAGAGAGAGAAGGAGAGGAGAGAGAGAGAAAGAAAGAAACAAATAAGAGCGAGAGAGAGAGAGAGAGAGAGAGAGAGAGAGAGAGAGAGAGAGAGAGAGAGAGAGAGAGAGAGAGAGAGAGAGAGAGAGAGAGATACAAAAGAGAAAGAGAGAGAGAGTGAGAGAGAGGGGGGGAGAGGGAAGGAGAGAAAGAAACAGACAGACAGACAGAAAGAGACATAGAGAGGGAGAAAGGAAAGCATACCGAGGCAGAAAAACAAAAAAAACAAATCCCTCTCGACCTAAACAAGAGAAAAAGACAGGCAACAGACAACCCATTCCCCCCCCCTCCCCCCAACCCCTGCCCGCCCACCCGATCACGCCCACAGCCTGCCCCGCCCGCTGCCAATCGCGAAAGACTCAACTGACGCACATTGTCACGGGCGGACACCCTCCCGAAGACGGCGCGCGGCGGGAGCGCCCTCTCCTTCTTCAGAGGTGAAACCGAGACACCTAACCTCCCCCTTCTCCCCCTTCCCTCCCCTCCCCGTCTCCAGTCTCCCCCACCCCCCACCCCTTTCTACCCCGCACTCACACCCCACACCCGCCAACTTTCTCCCGCACCTCCTCACCTCCTCCTCCTCCTCCCCTTCCCCCCCCTTCTCTCCTATTCCTCACCTAACCCTCCCCCTCTTCTCTCCCCCTTCCCTCTCCTCTCCTCATCTCTCCCATTCCCATCCCCTCTCCTCTCCCACCTTCCACTCCTCCCCTATCCCCCTCCTCTCCCCTTCCGCCTCTCCCCTCCTCCCCACCACCTCCTCCTCGCACATTGTCCTCTCCTTTGCTTCACATCCGGCTTCACCCCCCCCCCCCCACCACGGCGCCGCTTCCCACTTTCCTTCCTCGGGCCGCTCTGTCGGGGCGCGTATGTGTGTCTATAAACGCACAAGCATACATACATACATGCTTACATAACACACACACATACACACTCACACACACTTACAGTTGCATGTGGTTTGAAATGATGAATAGATATATAGAAAGATAAAGATGTGCGTATATATATATATATATATATATATATATATATATATATATATATATATATATATATATACATATATATACATACATACATATATATATATATATATATATATATATATATATATATATATATACATACATATATATATATATATATATATATATATATATATATATATATATATATATATATATATATATATATGTGTGTGTATGCGTGTGTGTGTGTGTGTATAGAAGAGATATGTGCATGTATCTATAAATAAATGGATTAACAGAGAGAGAAAAAAGATAAGATAAATAGAGAGAGAGGGAGAGAGACAGAGAGAGACGGGAGAGAGAGAGAGAGAGAGAGAGGGGAGAGAGAAGAGAGAGGGGGGAGAGAGGGAGAGAGAGAGAGAGAGAGAGAGAGAGAGAGAGAGAGAGGAGAGAGAGATGAGAGAGAGAGAGAGAGAGAGAGAGAGAGAGAGAGAGAGAAGAGAGGAGAGAGAGAGAGAGAGAGAGAGAGAGAGAGAGAGAGAGAGAGAGAGAGAGAGAGAGAGAGACAGAGACAGAGAGAGAGAGAGAGAGAGGGGGGGGGGGGGGGGGGAGAAGGAAAGAGAGAGAGAGAGAGAGAGAGAAAGAGAAAAAGAGAGAGAAAGAGAAAAAAAGAGAGAAAGAGAGAGAGAGAACGAGAAAGAGAGAGGGAGGGAGAGAGAGAG
>NC_091549.1:22500-25000 GCF_042767895.1 Penaeus vannamei
CACAAATACCGAGCGATTCCCGTTCCCTGCTTTAAAAAATTGGAGAAGCGGTGAGAGGAGGCTTCAAAAAAGAAGAAGAAAAAAGTCAGACTAAGAGTAAATCCCTGAATGGATATTGCTGTCCTAAAGAAAGAAAGAAAGAAAGAAAGAGCGAAAAGAAGAGAAATGGCCCTATCTTTGCAACGGTGCGATATGACCCAGAAAATATCATTCGGTGACCATAAATAACGAAAAAAAAAACGAGAGAAGAAAAAGAAAGAAAGATGTGTCTTCTATTTCTTATTTCTATATTTATTTTGTTTCCTCACTATTACTGTTTTTATCACCACCATTATCATTATCATTATCATTATCGTCATTATCATTATTATTATAATTTTTTTCCAGGTGAGGACGTATTTGAGAGGTTATCGAAGCTTGCATGATCACATAACTGATTAACTACATTGCAACTCAAATAATCTCGTCCAGTTGCCAATTGTCTGTCAATTATCATCGTCAACCTGTCAGCCTGTAGTCAAGGATCACAAACCCGTCGAGGGCGTCTTCAGCTTTAAAAAATTAAATCTCTTTTATGAACAGAAAATTGAAAAAAAGTTTCGAATTTGAAAATTTTATTCTTTTTCCAAAATTTGGTCTATGCTTTTTCTTTCTTTCTTTTTGAATAATTTCGAAAGAACCAGCTGGATTATGGGCAGTGATGATCCGGCTGTGTCGCGGGCGGACGCGGCCGGATCATCACTGGACGGTGACAAGTCATTTCGCGTAAAACTTTTCAGCTTTTTTGCAATCATCCAGCCCATGTTAGTCTTTTGATTGGCTTTATCTAGATGGTAATAGCTTATTTTCCTCGCACAGACTCCATATCATCTCTCTAGGTGGTAGATAACACAGATAAAAATTGTCATGATGTTAATAAATAATGTCTGTCATAATAATGATAATGAAAATAGCATCAATAGTAATTATGATAACAATGATGATGATAATAGTGACAATTATAACGATAATACTAATGATTATGATAATGATAATGATAAAAATCATGATAATAATAAAGATTATGATAATGATGGTAATAACAGTAAAGGCAATAATAATGATGGTAGTAGCTGTAGCAGTAGTAATGATAATAATCATGATAATGATATTGATGATGATAATGATGATTATAGCAATAATAACAGCAGCAACAACAAAAATAACAATGATAATGATAGCAACAATGATAATAATGATAATGATAATGACAATGATAATGATAATAGTAAGTATGATGATAATAATTATAGTTATAATAATAAAAACAAGGATAACACTGATGATAATGATGATAATGATAATGATGATAGCAATAATAACAATAAAATTAATAATGATGATAATGATAATAATAATAATGATAATAATAATAGTAATATTGATGATAACAACAATAATGATAATAATAATAATTATGATAATAATAATGATAATAATAATAATAATAATAATAGTAATAATAATAACAATGATAAAGATGATAATAATGATAATGATAATAATAGTAATAATAATAATAATAATAATGATAATAATAATAATAATGATAATAATAATAATAATGATAATAATAATAATAATAACAATAATAATAATGATAATAATAATGATAATAATGATAATAACAAAATAATAATTATGATAATAATAATGATAATAATAATAATAATAATAATAATAGTAACAATGATAAAGATGATAATAATGATAATGATAATAATAGTAATAATAATAATAATAATGATGATAATAATGATAATAATGATAATAATAATAATAATAATAATAATAATAATAATAATAATAATAATAACAACAACAACAATAATAATTGTAATAAGGATAATAACGAAAATAATAATGATAATGATAATAATAATAATAATAATAATAATAATAATGATAATAATAATAATAATAATAATAATAATAATAATAATAATAATAATAATAAAAATGATAATAATAATAATAATGATAATAATAATAAAAATAACAATGATAATAATGATAATAAAAATAATGATAACAATAACAACAGCAATGATAATTATAATAATGATAATAACGAAAATAATAATGATGATGATAATGTTAATGATAATGATAATGATAATAATAATAATAATAATAATAATAATAATAATAATAATAATAATGATGATGATGATGATGATGATGATGATGATGATGATGATGATGATAATAATAATAACAATAATAATGATAATAATAATGATGATGATAATAATAGTAATAATAATAATAATGAGTGATAATAATGATGATAATAACAATAATAATGATAATGATGATTATACTACTACTACTACTACTACTACAATAATAACAAAATAACAACTTCTACTAGTAACGATGATTATAATAAAAATGATAATGATAATGTAGATGGTAGCAATAACAATAACAATGAAAATAATAATAAATATGATTATGG
>NC_091549.1:30000-32500 GCF_042767895.1 Penaeus vannamei
TTCCATCCTTGTCTCCTCTTTTATTTCATTTTTTCTACCCTTAACTCCCTCCCATTTCTTTTTTACTGTTCTTCATACATCCTATCTCTATCTTTTTCGTTTTTTTTCCTCCACCATTCTTCTATACTATCTCTCTATGTCTCTGACCCAGTGCCTTTCTCTCTCCCTCTCATGCTCCACCTTCTCTCCTCGTTTCTTCCTTCACCCACACGCTCATACACACACGCACAAAGAACGCCCCCTTTCCTACCTCTCCCCCCCCCCCTCTCTCCCCTCCTGCCCCCTTGTCCCCCTCCCCCCTTTCCCCACCTTACCAGCCATACCTCACTCACTCACTCATCATCAATATCGATTCCACATTAGTGTTGTGAAGGTCCCGACGGCCAGCCGCCCCCCCCCCCCGCCCCTGGCTCCCCCTCAACCGCGTGTGCTGCCCAACCACAAGCAACCGCAAAGATTCGGCCGCTGGATTCCAATCCTCTGGATGATTCACGGATTCGGAAGCGATCGGCTGACAAGCGCGGGCGTTGTGGTTAGAGTATAAGTTTGTGATAATTCGTTGTTTGTGCTTTTGTTTGTATGTATTTTTTTCTTTGGGATTTTAATTGATAGTCATTTGTTTTGGGATTTTATATCACTTATCATTAATTTTACTTTGATTATATATATATCATATATACATATATATGTACATTATGTTTTTATATATATTTTCCCGTCTCTCTCTCTCTCTCTCCCTTCTTCCATTCTTCACTCTGTCTGTCTGCCGGTCGGTCTCTATTTCTTCCTCTGTCCCTCTCTCTCTCTCTTCCTCCTTTTCCTCACTTTGTCTGTTTCTATTTCTTTCTCTCTATCTGTCTCTCCCTTCCTCCCCCTTCTCTATCTCTTTCTCTCCTCCCTTCCTCCCTTTCCCGCCTATCTCTCTCTTATTGTCTTATTGAATAAAGAAATGCTTCATCAGACTTGAAGAAAGCATTGCGTCCGGAGATGAAAATCTGCGGCTTTTCCCATACAGTCTGGACCATTTTCCCTTCGGAGCTACGGCCGGCCAGGGGGAAGCTGGTCATTTTGAAGGAGTTGTGGTCGCTCCTCAAGAGTCGTGGGGGCGTTTCCAAGGGCCGTGGTCGTTCTTAAAGGGCTGCTGTCGTTCGTATGAGGAAGAAAGTGAAAAGAGAAATGCCTGGTATATTTTTTCGAAACTTTTTATTTATCTATGTATTTATTTTATTAAGTGTTTTGGTAGATTTGTTATCGATTGTGTTGATTTTAAATGTAATTGAAAAAAAAAATCTTATCTTTTTTCCTCATTTATTATAATCCATATTTACATTCTAGATTTACCATATACCTACATTTGTTAGAAAAAAAATCAAATCCATCATTTCTAATATTTTATATATATTCCAATACTATTTTTCATTTGTTTACTCTTTTTTACCAATTATACATATTACAATACTGCTTTTCCCTTTTTTCACTACATCTTTAACCTTTTATACATATTTCAATACTATTTCCTCTTCTTTAAGATATAAAAGAACTGCAGTCGCGCTTCAGAAAACACTTTGGTCGATCTCGGAGAGAGTGTTGGCGGATTCTCAAAGAAAAGAATTGGTGATGGACTTTTTATGGCAGGAATTATCCGAGGGGGTCGCGTGGAAATAAGTCCACTAATTGGACTTTTTCCCACTTAAGGTCAGTCAATCGGTCTTTAATAGCGAGATAATCGGTTTCGGAGAAAGGGGGGGGGGGGTAGGGTAGGATGTAAGGGGGGGGGAGGAAAGGGGGGTAGGGGGTCCAGTAGCTCCGTCTTGGATCAAATGAACTATAATTTTTCATCTTTTTTTCGTCTTTTTTATGTTTGATGTCATGAAAATTGGTTTGTGATCTTATTATTTTGTTATAGATTTACGTTATTTCCTCCCTAGTGTAGTTTTCGTATAAATAACATGAAAATCCTTCTCTCTGCTTAACACGAAAGACAGGATAAAGCGACATGAGATCTGTGAGCTCCGGTCCAACCCATCCCCACCTCCCCCCCCCTGTAAACACCCCTGCCAATAGGGATTTCGAGTGAGTAATCCCCTCTCCCCTAACCCCCCACCCCACCCCTCCACGTCCTCACCTCCCTCACTGACCATATGGATGGGGTCGGGAATGAGAAAACAGGTCCCTCCCTTCTCTTATGCTAATAATACCCCAGAGAAAAGCACTCGAAACAGCTTTTGGAATACGGTCGAAAACCACTCGAGAAAGCTCTTGGAATACGGTCGAAAACCAATCAAAAGCAGCTCTGGAAATACGATCGAAAAACACCGAAAAACCTCATCGAATACGAAAAAAAAATCGGAAAAGCTCTTGGAATACGGTCGAAAACCACTCGAAAACAGTTATAGAAATACGATCGAAAAACATCGAAAAACCTCATCGAATACGATTTTAAAAATCGAAAAAGCTCTTGGAATACGGTCGAAAACCACTCGAAAGCAGGTATAGAAAT
>NC_091549.1:65000-67500 GCF_042767895.1 Penaeus vannamei
AACAACAAACAACAACGACAATAACAACAAACAACAACGAAAATAACAACAAACAACAACACCAACGGCAGTCACAACAACAAACAACAACAACAACGACAGCAACAACAACAACGACAATAGCAACAAACACCACCAACAACAGTAACACCAACGACAGCCACAACAACAAACAATAGCAACAACAACAACAGTAACATCAACAACACCAACACCACCAACGACAGCCACAACAACAAACAATAACAACAACAACAACTTCAACAACAAACATCAGCAACATATCCCAGCGAATTATGGAGCAAGGGGGGGTAGGGGCCCCCTAAAAAGGGAAGAATATCAAATAGAATTGTAAAAGGAAGGAAGGAGGGAGGAGAGAAAACAGGAAGGGGAGAGAGGGGAAAGGATAATAGAATGATCGTTTAAGAGGGGAAGAGAAGGTCAGAAGCGAGGGGAGGAAAGTGAGGGGAGGAAGGGGAGAGGGAGGAGGAGGAGAAGGAGGAGGAGGACCGATAAGGAGCATTAAAGAGGGGGAGAGATAGAAAAAAAAAACAAGAGAAAATAGGAAGGGAGGAAAACAAGGCACAAGAGAGGGGGAGAGAAGATACAAAGAGGCGAAGAAAACAAAAGGGGGAGGGAGAGAAAACGCACGAGGAGGTAGGGGAAGAGAAGATATACAAAGAAAAAGACGAAAAGGGGAAAATACAAGAGAAGAAGAGAAGAAGACAATAAGGGTGGGTGAGAGAATATACAAAGGAGGAGAAGGGGGTGGGGGGCAAATGGAGAGAGAAGACACAAGAAGAGGAGAAAATGAGATAGAGGGAGAGAAAATAGAAAAGGGGGGGTAAAAGACGCAACAAAATTAGGAGAGTAGAAGACAAGATAGAGGGGAGGGAAAACATACGAAAGAGGGGGAGAAGGCAAAAGGAGAAAGAAGACAAAATAGAAGAGAATGAGGAGAAAAAGGGAAGAGTAGAAAAGAAGTGGGAGTAGAAGACGAAAAGAAGACACAAGAGGGGGTAAGAAAAGAGAGGATAGAGAACGGAAGAAGAGTGAGAAGAAAGAGAAAACAAGAGAGAGAGGACAAGCGAAAGAAGACACAAGAGGAGAGAGAGAAGACAGTAAAAGGGGAGGGGGAAGGGGGAGGATAAGGAAAGAGAAAATGGAAGGTGACGCATGCAAAGTCAAGACCTTTAAACCAAGACATTGCATGACGTCATAAATAAAATGTAATTACAGTGCGGAGGGCTGGCAGTGACAAGTAAATGTAATCTTAAAGGAAAGGGAAAAGGGGGCGAGAGCTCTCCCTTCCTGCGGTCCCCTCTCTCCCTCTTTCCATTTCTCCCTTTATCCATCTACGTGTCTTCTCTCCCCCTCTCTCTACTTCCACGGTCCCCTCTCTCCCTTCTCTCTTTCCCCTTCTCCTTTTCTCCTTCTAGGTGTCTTCTTTCCCCCTTTCTCTTCTTCCACGGTCCACCCTCTCCCTCTCTCCCTTTCTCCCTTTTCCCTTCTACGTGTCTTCTCTCCCCCTCTCTCTTCTTCCAGGGTCCCCTCTTTCCCTCTCTCTTTCCTCTTCCTCTTTCAACGGCCCCCTTTCCTTCTTCCTTTTCCCTTCCCTTCTCCCTTTACTCCCTGCATGGTCTTCTCTCCCCCTTTCTCTTCCACTTCTGCTTTTCCTCCTTTCGATGTGTCCCCTCCCCTTCTCCCATCTCCCCCTTCTCCTATATCCCCACTCTCCTATTTCTCCCCCTCTCCTCCCCTCTCCCTCCACTTCCTCATCTCCCCCCCCCCTCGCCCCCCTTGCACGTCCAGTCTTCCCATATCGTGTCTCGAGGATGTCAACCGCCCCATCAAAGACCATTGTCTACCGGAACCCATTAATAATACATTGGGGGGAAAAGAGAGCTTTAGGGGAGTCATTTGGTCGAAAATCACCTCAATACTTACGGGCGTTAGGGCTAAAGGGCAGTGGAAAGACGCGGGGTGTGATAAATCAATGAATATAAAAGAGATTGGGAAAAATAAAACATGTGAATCGATAAATTTATGATGAGAATAAATGGATGGACAGATAATCATATTCATGATTATGAAGGAAACAAGTAGAGAAATAGAGGGAAGAGAAAAAGAGAGAGGGAGAGGGAGAGAGGGAGAGAGCGAGAGAGCGAGAGAGCGAGAGAGCGAGAGATCGAGAGAGGGAGAGAAAGAGAGAGAGAGAGAGAGTGAGTGAATGAGAGAGAGAGAGAGAGATAGAGAGAGAGAGAGAGAGAGAGAGAGAGAGAGAGAGAGAGAGAGAGAGAGAGAGAGAGAGAGAGAGAGAGAGAGGAAGAGAAGGAGAAAGAGAGAGAGAGAGAGAGAGAGAGAGAGAGAGAGAGAGAGAGGAAGAGAAGGAGAAAGAGAGAGAGAGAGAGAGATAGTGATAAATAGAGAGAGAGAGATAGAGATAGATAGATAAATAGAGAGAACGATCGAGAGAGAGAGAGCGAAAGAAAGAGAGAAA
>NC_091549.1:80000-85000 GCF_042767895.1 Penaeus vannamei
AGAGAGAAAGAGACCTATCCTAACCCTTCTCAATTACCCCCCACCCCCCACCTCCAACAAGACGATGAGGCAACAGGGATCAGCCCCCTATCCTCCTCCTCCTCCTCCTCCCCAGACCCCCCCCCCACAGCCCCTTCCTTCCAAGGAGGTCAGAACTTCCCTCGTGTGTTTCCTCGTCGAGAGTTATCGAAGCACTCATTGTTGCTTTTTTTTCTCTCGGGGGGAGGGGGAAGAAGAGGGGAGGAGGGGAGGAGGGGAGGGGAGGGAGAACTTATTAGTGAGATTTGGTTGTCGGGTTTTAAGGTCAGTGGGCTCTTGGGTTGGTTGGTTAAGTTTCCTTTCGAGTTTCCTTGCTTGTTTCTTCTTACTATTGTGTATATATTTCTTCTGGGGGGTAGGGGAGTGCTGTGATATATTCTAGTGTCAATATATTTATCGAACTGTCTGTATCTGTACCTTTCTGTGTGTGTGCACGCACGCACGCACGCACGTACACACACACACACACACACACACACACACACACACACACACACACACACACACACACACACACTTATCTATACATATATGTCTCTCTCTCTTACACAAATACATGCTATGTTGTCTTCAAAAATATCATTGAACCATCCCTTCGCTCATTTCTAGCACACCCAATCCAAACCATAATCCTGAAAAGAAAAAGAAAACATAATCCCGAGATGCACCCATTCGCCAGAACGGCCTCGACCCAACTTCCTTCGCTAATTAACACGTGAAGTCATCAGTCATCTCCATGAATAGGGCTTACCTTCCCCGCGGTTCGTTCCCTCTAATCTCAAATGCGGATTCGGGTGGATTCGTTCGACTTAACCCCGGAGGTTTTATGCGAACGGGAATCCGCACGCTCTTCCCCCCCTCCCCCCCCCCCCGCACTCACGAGGTTTCTTAATTCCTCACGAGGTTTCTTAATTCGATAGATGGTAAGAAAAGATGTTGAAGCGTCAGCCTTTTGTTTTCTCCGTCTCCTCGATTTCTTGCGGAGTTTACTGTCTGGGAACTCCTTTAACTCCTCCTTGTGAAGTTTAACCTGATTTTCTTCCGTCTTCTGCTCTATACTAAGACGCTTTCAGGACTTGGAAAATACAAAGAGCTATTACTCTTCATGGTTTAAGCGGTTTTTTCCAGAGCACTCAAGGTTTATTATATTCAAGAGGTATGATTACGGTTCGATGTTGCTCTATTCCCGAAGACACTCGCTTTCCTGTGAAACCGTTCGAGATTTCTCTAATTATTTGAAACTATTGGCAGCTTAAATTATAACTTTGACCATTATTTCGGTATTTTCACATTTGTCCACGCACAGTTTTTGTCTTTCTCTCCTTCACACAAACATAATCATGGTACGATTCATATAACAGATATATTTGATACGTAAATAATATATGTTGCACATTTCATATCTGTCGAAATATCTTCAGCTGATAGCAATAACAGTAAGAATTATATATTATTGTACCGATATTTTAAATATTAACGCTTGAAAGCTATAGACGATCCACTATTACACTAACAAGTACTATAACATATTCAGACATTTTTAAATAATTCATAAACACGGTTATGTACTTTCATGTCTATCAGAGTAAACCTTTATACGCTGTTTCAAATCTACTAAATCACTTATTTACTCACCTTCTCAAAACTTTTTCAAGCTCTCATTGACTGTTCTTTAATACAAGTGGGACTAATTTCTCTGGATCGATCATGAAAAAGGATGGCAATTTGCTTGTTGATAATCTGTGTGGACAGCAAAATGTAAGCAATTTAGAAAGCTGGTGATTGCTTAGATAACGCCAGGCAAAGGTTAGACGAGTTCTACATTTTAATATAATCTCAGCCACATATACTGAGCAGGTGATGCCAGGTGTATTAACCACCTATTGTGTTTTTTGTTTTATCTATTCACACCCAGATGGCTCCATAAGCCAAGTCTCCCTGTTTACATCATTCCTTAAATTTTCGAAAAAAAATGTTTGCTACTACTAGAACTGTCAATTCGAAAGTCGAATAAATATCTAGCTATTTATCCAAAGTGACAAGAACCATATCACAAATCCCAAACATCTATAACAGACTACGAATGGCTACCTAGACGGTATTAATCTACTGTCCGTAAGTATTTTTGTCGACAGTCTTTTGAATCGATAAAAGCAAATTACTCATGAATATGCAAGAGACCCCTTCATTATCTCGTCTTGCTGCCAATATTCAATAACAATTTTAACACATACATCTGGTCCCACACACGCCTGTATACAGAATAACACTACAAAGCTTCTTGCTTCAGATACAGCGAATGAAATGAAAACGTTTTTGCTCCCGGTACAGAGGAGTGGAGGTTTTGTACTCCAAGAACTCCGAACGAAGGGAAATTTGCTGTAAAGACTGCAGTGAAGGAAAGAATCCAAGGGAACCTTTTTATCAGTGCAAAGTGCGCGCGCGTAAAGGTTTAAGACTTCCAAACCTTTCTCAACAGCAAAGGCAGTATGTGTTAATCTCAGAGACTGTTGTTCTCGACGGGTCTTTAGAACAGAAAACAACGAAAAATAAAACTAAATGGTGCCAGGATATCGTAGAGTCCTATCTATCCTTATAAAGAGAACAGACTAGACAAGCGACCCATTTTTTAAGTCCCTAAGTAATATTCTCAACAGTTCCCTAATTGATCAGTATACAAATATAGTATATAAGGCTTCCAATGTACTAGTAATTCTGATATCACAATAAAATCAGTCTTTCAAAAATACTGAAAAAATAGAACAATATAAGAACAGATTTAGTACTAGACGTTATCGTTCGCGTAGCCGATTTTTTAAAAAGATTTTGGAATTGAAGTTGAGTGCCTTTGATAGAGGGATGCGCTTAATGCGAAGACAAGCCATATTACCGGTGCTTAATTAGATAATCAAACAAACAAACAAACAATCAGGAGCATAAACAAAGGGTGAGTTGAACGACCCTCGAGCTTGGTAAACAAAACTCACTCGGTGCAACTGCTATCCGAAGTAATTATGCAAATGCAAATATAGAAATAGTAATTAGTTTGATTACACTGATATACAACGTGAACAGAACTTCGCAAAAGTCACTCCACTTAAGAAGAGAAATAATGTAATCTTCGACAAATTTAGGCGCAAAAAAATATATGCATATATTTTCATTTTTAATTGCCTCATTAAATAGCAAATAGGTATTTTTTCAAGTGCTGATCCTCTTGAGAAATGGAAATAAATCACTACCTCCACTTACTACTTATTTCAGCTGATTTAATGAAGAAAAAAAACGTTTCAATCAGCATCTCATTAATGGCCATTAAAGTACAATAACCTATGCAAATCTCCAGGCCATTAACTAATTTATCTGCGGTAACTGCCTATACAATGAAATGGCAGAGGAATGGCGAATTTTCAACTTTCGTTTTAAATTCGATTAAAATCATTTATTCGAAGTGTTTTTTTCGAGGATTAAGAGATCGCTGGGTGTTATAGCGAACTACTGGGGATAAATAACACGCAATACAAGAACGACAACGAAATATGAAGAGGGGAGACAGAGAGAGGATATTGTGGTGTTGGAGGAAATCAGTCAGAAATTAGTCTTCCTTTTCCCCCTTTCCTGTCTTTCATTGTTCCAGAACTAAATTTCCGGAAAGAGGCTTGATCACACACACACAAAAAAAGAGAAAAAAGAAGGGAAAAGCTAGAACAAGGACAGGAACATTAACAAGAAAGAAGAATACGAAAAAGGGAAAGAATACGAATGGGGGGAAAATACAAAGAATACGAAAAAGAAGAAAAAATGCAATCGTCCCAAGAATAGACTGCAGCTACAACCCCAAGCTGAAACCTCGTCCGCTGCTTTATTCAGCCAGACACCCCCCCCCCCACCCAGTCACCTCCCCCTCCTCCCGGAATGGAACGCCGCCTGGAGAGTAATAAGTCCTCAGTAAGGATAGTTTGGGTTTGTTTCTCAGCTGAGCCATCGGTCTTGCCAACCTTCTTTCCCTTTTACTTCCCCCACTCTAAGACTTTTTCTTTTTGTTTTCGTTTCCCGAATCCCCCCCCCCCCCGTCCCCCTCCAAGACGTGTTTTTTATTTTGTTTTCCCGAATCCCCCCCCCCCCCAAGACGATTTTGTTTTATTTGCCCGAAACCACATATTGCGTTAAATCTTGGGGAGTACGTGATTGTTCAGCGGAAAAGTAATGCTTATGGTATTTATTTTAGCGCTGTTAACCCCGTGATCTCGCTAACCCCTTGTGCTAATTGGGGAAATTGACGCGTGAGACGGGCGTTGCAAACATTTACTGTATATACCATAACGCAATTGATAGGATACATAAAACATAAGTGCTATTAGAACTGTCGATGCAACTGCTCCCTAGAGGGATAAGCACGCTCATATCTATATCTATCTTTCTACATATATAGATAGATAGATTGATATATGTATATATACATGCACGTACACGCAAACAGACATATACAAATACTTATATATGAATATATATATATATATATATATATATATATATATATATATTTATATATATATATATATATGTACATATATATATATATATATATATATATATATATATATATGTATATATATATATATATATATATATATATATATATATATATATATATATATATATATATATATATATGTATGTATGTATGTATACACACACACACACACATACACATATATATATATATATATATATATATATATATATATATATATATATATATATATATATATATATATATGTATATATACATATACATAAACACACACACACACACACACACACACACACACACACACACACACACACACACACACACACATATATATATATATATATATATATATATATATATATATATATATATATATATACATATATATATACACGGTATAGCTAGAAATGTTAGAAATTAGTTGTAA
>NC_091549.1:87500-90000 GCF_042767895.1 Penaeus vannamei
ACAAATTAATTAAACATAAATAATAATAGAAAAAACGAATAAAAATAAATGACAATAGAAAAATAAATGAAAAACAATAACAATACCAGAATAACAAACAAATCGTTGAAAAAATAAGATAAAAAACATAAAACAAAGAATAAATAAAAGACTATCGGAATCTAGGGGATCTGCGAGATGGTCTACCTCAGATCAGTCGGGAATTATAAATATTTGTTTTGGTTTCTTCCCCACCTTGAAGACAAGTTTATCAACACTTGATATGATCGTAATTACGCAAAGATCGATGAACGGGAAGATTTCTGCAATTAAATTTATATTTATTAATTAATCATTAATTAGTCTTTATTTATGACAAGTTTTATACCAACAGCAATCAACGTAAGGAAATGAACTCCAACCGCCCGTAGCACACAGCAGCATCAAATTGTGAATTAAAAGAAAATCACGGTCAGTGCGCTTATAGAATCAAATCAGGATTACATTTCCCAGAATAACGTTGATCAAAAGCAAATTGCATAATGCATAAATTGTATAATGTATAATATTGATGGCACAGCGTGCAATATCCGTGGCATGAATCTCGAAATTACCAGTGCAGAATATATCTATAATTCTGATATCATTCCATAACCTGTGAATACGTAAAAAAATGTGGACATCTCACAGTAAATTCTAAAACATCATGTGTGCGATCCTTCGAAATGCGAGGCCCTTATCGACAGCTCGATACTCGAGCACAAAAACCCGAACCCAACAACGCTATTCATGAATTTGCGAAATGCAAACCGAGTGCCTCAAGAGCCCCGCACGCCCAAATCCCCCTCGCAAATCCCCAACACAGCAATACAATTCATGAACTGGCGGAAGACATCAGCGCCTCACCTGCACGGCCGCGCTCCCGGCCGAGGCGGGACGGAGCTCGAACCCATTCGAAAATTTGCGAGCCTGAATTGCGCGTCACGGAAACCGCCAGGGAGGGAAGGCGTCCGCCAAGCCATTCATGGAGAGATAATAGAGACAGCTCCTTGACAGGTTTCGAATTCAGTTGCTGTTCTCGCTCGGCTCCCGGCGGCCTCAAAGCAGGCGTCCCGCTGGTCCTGGATTGGGAAATAACGCGCAAGCTTAACCGAGGACCTATTGTGCTGCAGAGACTTGTATTGGGTAATGACTATTAAATGATGACTGTGCTGATGGAGTGTGTTGTAGTCTTTGTATTAAGAAATAATGCTTTTGTTGAATATTGATACTGCTAATGGGAGTTTGTGGCCGACTTATTTCAAATAGTATAGGCCTATAATCTCACTAAAACTCATGATGCTAATAATACGCGGCTTTTGTGTTTGGAAATATTCTTGAATCTTATCTTGTGATGCTGACATGTTCGAGCGATATCATTTTCAGTCTATAATACATTATCGAAGGAAATTTGAGTCTAACAGCCGGTTTGATAAAATTGTCCAACCCAGTGAACATTCATAGTTCCGGACACCTATCCATCAATATTTTTAACTATCCAGCAACATATATATATATATATATATATATATATATATATATATATATATATATATATATATATATATATATATATATATATATATATATATATATATATATATATATATATATATACATATATATATACATATATATATATATGTGTGTGTGTGTGTGTGTGTGTGTGTGTGTGTGTGTGTGTGTGTGTGTGTGTGTGTGTGTGTGCATGTCCCTATGTATGAATATTCATTCGGTCAGGCTTCTCGTGGCCATAACGAACCCGCCGTGCAGCAGTGTGTTTATCTCGCATTTAAGTATGAGGGCTTAATCTCTTGAAACAGCTCGGCAGACTTTACGTGAATGAGAACTCAAATATCTAAATGATGAAACCTCTTTCCATCAGTCTGCACCCCCCCCCCCCAAAAAAAAAACACGATAACTATATTCACAACCGCCCTGCAACCGTTTCTAAACCCTTGCCGCCCCCTACCCTTTCTCACTTCATAATCCCATCCGCCATTGCGCCCCCACTTACTCCCCACCCCCCCTCCCCTCCTACCCACTCCCCTTTCCCTCCCCCTCCCCTCCTACCCACTCCCCTTTCCCTCCCCCTCCCCTCCTACCCACTCCCCTTTCCCTCCCCCTCCCCCCCTACCCACTCCCCTTTCCCTCCCCCTCCCCTCCTACCCACTCCCCTTTCCCTCCCCCTCCCCTCCTACCCACTCCCCTTTCCCTCCCCCTCCCTTCCTACCCCAAAAAAAGGTTATTTCGAATTCACATGTTGAAGTTTACAAGTTCGGCGACCGTTCGGGCGCGGGCGGGCTCTCGATGATAGCCCCCGCCCGCCCAAAACCGCATTTAGGAGCTAAAGCTGATAGACCAGCGGGAAAAGGGATCGTTCGGGAAGGAAAGGAAAAGCACGCGTCCTGCTGCCGGAGCTTATAGGAATGAGCGCAGTCCGTTACAGTTGTAAAAGAAAGAAAAAAAAAAGTTCCCCCCA
>NC_091549.1:102500-105000 GCF_042767895.1 Penaeus vannamei
CCCTTTTCTCTCCTTCTATCTCCTTCCACCCCCTCACTGTCTCACCTTCCTTTTTCTTTCCTTCTCCCTCCTCTTTGCTCCTTCCTTTCTCTTTCCCTTTCCTTCCCCCACTCCTCTTCCCTTCCTTTCCTTCTTACTCCCTGTCCTCCCCTCTCTTTCTCTTCCCTCTCCTCCTCCCTCCCTCCCTCTTCTTCCCTTCCCTCTCCTCCCCTCTTCCCCCCCTCCCACCCTCTCCATCCTCTCTCACTCTCCTCTCTTCTTCCCTTCCCTCTCTTCTCCTCTTTCTCCCTATCCCTCTCCCCCTCTTTCTCTCCCTCATCTTCCCTTCCCTCTCCTCCCCTCTTTCTCCCTATCCCTCTCCCCCTCTTTCTCTCCCTCATCTTCCCTTCTCTCTCCTCCCCTCTTTCTCCCTATCCCTCTTCCCCTCTTTCTCTCCCTCATCTCCCCTTCCCTCTCCTCCCCTCTTCTCCCTATCCCTCTCCCCCTCTTTCTCTCCCTTATCTCCCCTTCCCTCTCCTCCCCTCTTTCTCCCTATCCCTCTCCCCCTCTTTCTCTCCCTCATCTCCCCTTCCCTCTCCTCCCTCTTTCTCCCTATCCCTCTCCCCCTCTTTCTCTCCCTCATCTTCCCTTCCCTCTCCTCCCCTCTTTCTCCCTATCCCTCTCCCCCTCTTTCTCTCCCTCATCTCCCCTTCCCTCTCCTCCCCTCTTTCTCCCTATCTCCCATCCTCCCCCTCTTTCTCTCCCCCCATCTTCCCTTCCCTCTCCTCCCCTCTTTCTCCCTATCCCTCTCCTCCTCTTTCTCTCCCTCATCTCCCCTTCCCTCTCCTCCCCCTCTTTCTCCCTATCCCTCTCCTCCTCTTTCTCTCCCTTATCTCCCTTTCCCTCTCCTCCCCTCTTTCTCCCTATCCCTCTCCCCCTCTTTCTCTCCCTCATCTCCCCTTCCCTCTCCTCCCCTCTTTCTCCCTATCCCTCTCCCCCTCTTTCTCTCCCTCATCTTCCCATTCCCTCTCCTCCCCTCTTTCTCATCCTATCCCTCTCCCCCTCTTTCTCTCCCTCATCTCCCCTTCCCTCTCCTCCCCTCTTTCTCCCTATCCATCTCCCCCTCTTTCTCTCCCCCATCTTCCCTTCCCTCTCCTCCCCTCTTTCTCCCTATCCTCTCCTCCTCTTTCTCTCCCTCATCTCCCCTTCCCTCTCCTCCCCTCTTTCTCCCTATCCCTCTCCTCCTCTTTCTCTCCCTCATCTCCCCTTCCCTCTCCTCCCTTCTGTCTCCCTATCCCTCTCTCTCCCTCTTTCTCTCCCTCATCCCTTCCCTTCCCTCTCCTCCCCTCTTTCTCCTGCTATCCCTCTCCCACTCTTTCTCTCCCTCATCTTCCCTTCCCTCTCCTCCCCCTCTTTCTCCCTATCCCTCTCCCCCTCTTTCTCTCCCTCATCTTCCCTTCCCTCTCCTCCCCTCTTTCTCTCTCTCTCCCCCTCCTTCTTTCCCTCATCTTCCCTTCCCTCTCCTCCCCTCTTTCTCCCTATCCCTCTCCTCCTTTTTCTCTCCCTCATCTTCCCTTCCCTCTCGTCCCCTCTTTCTCCCTCTCCCTCTCCCCCTCTTTCTCTCCCCTCATCTTCCCCCCCTTCCCTCTCCTCCCCTCTTTCTCCCTATCCCTCTCCCCACTCCTTCTCTCCCTCATCTTCCCTTCCCTCATCCTCCCCTCTTTCTCCCTATCCCTCCTCCCCCTCTTTCTCTCCCTCCATCTTCCCTTCCCTCTCCTCCCCTCCTTTCTCCCTATCCCACCTCTCCTCCTCTTTCTCTTCCTCATCTCCTCCTTCCCTCTCCTCCCCTCTTTCTCCCTATCCCTCTCCCCCTCTTTCTCCCTATCCCTCTCCCCCTCTTTCTTTCCCTCATCTTCCCTTCCCTCTCCTCCCCTCTTTCTCCCTATCCCTTTCCCCCTCTTTCTCTCCCTCATCTCTCCCTTCCCTCTCCTCCCCTCTTTCTCCCTATCCCTCTCCCCCTCTTTCTCTCAGTCATCTTCCCTTCCCTCCCCTCCCGTCCTCCCCCCCCCCTCCTCTTCTCTCATTCTCCCTCTTCTTCCCTTCCCTCTCCTCCCCTCTTTCTCCCTATCCCTCTCCTCCTCTTTCTCTCCCTCCTCCCTTCCCTCTCCCCCTCCCTCCTCCCTCCTCCTCAGTTCCGACGAAGGAGCGGCCCTTCCTTGGCAACATCCTCTCTCACTCCGCTAAACGGATGAAACATCTGTTATTGGTTTCTTTTTGCCGTCAAAACATTTTCACAATGAAATTCCCTTGATATAAGAGTGGAAATAGAGAGCGAGAGACGAAGAGAGAGGGACTGTAATGAAATTTGGGTTTTCCCCTTTTCGCCAGATTATCCCTCGGATGCATTTCCCATATTAGCAAGATATGTGGAAAACAGAGGAGCGAGGGAGAATCTGAGGGAGGGTAGTCTCTGCAATATATATGTGCATAACTGTGTGTGTATCATACATACATACATGCA
>NC_091549.1:162500-167500 GCF_042767895.1 Penaeus vannamei
CCCTCCACTGCCATCTTTTCCCCCACCCACCCCTTTCCCTCCCCCAACCTCTTCCACCATCACTCTAAAATTCCCCACCCTCCCTCCCTCCCCTTCCCCCTAACTCCTCAACCCTCCACCCCTCCCTTCCTCAAACCTCCCTCCCCACAGGCTACTCAACCCCCCACCCACACCCCTCCCTTTCCCCCAGCCTCCCCCCTTCCTTTCCTCACATCACTTTCCATCCCCTCCCCTCTCCTTCCCCCAAACCTCCCACTATCTCTACTCAACCCCCCCGCCCCTCCCGCTCCCCCCTCCCTCTCCCCCAACCTCACTCTCCCCCTCCCCACTCCAAAATCCCCAGCGGGCTCTCCGGGGCCGCCACTCCCGCTCCCGGAATGACAGCAAAGGAATAGGAAGATCGCGAAGCGCAAGGAGAGAGAGATGGAAAACGGCCGCGGATGCTGCACAGAAAACAGCTGTGAATAGGAAGGTGGAAGGATGTCCCTGGGTTTGCAAAGCCCTCAGGGTGTTGCAGGGGCGTTGCAGGGGCTTTCGTTTTGCTATAGTCGTTTCTTGTTGTTGCTCTTATTGTTATTATTGTTATTATCATTAGTATATCATTATCATCAGCATTATTATCATCTTTTTCGTTATTATAGTTAGTATTATCATCGTCTTCGTTACTATAATTATTATCATTATCATCGTCATCCTTATTATAATCAGTATCATCATCATCGTCTTCGTTGATATACTGTTAGCATTATTATCATTACTATCATTATTATCATTGTTATCATTATTATCATTATCATTGTTATTATTATCATTATCATTATTATTATTATCATTATTATTATTATTATTATTATTATTATTATTGTTGTTGTTGTTGTTGTTGTTGTTATTATTATTGTTATCATCGTTATTATTAGTATTATTGCTATTATCATTATTATTATCATTATCAGCATTATTATGTTATCACTATTATTATTATTATCTTTATCTTTATCATCAACATTATTATTGTCATTTTCATTTGTATTGCCATCCCCATGAAAATGATAATCTTTATCATTATTATCCTTATTATTATCATTACTATTAGCATTATCATTATCATTGTTATTACTATTACTATTATCATCATTATCATCAATGTTATCATTCTTGTTGTTATTATCATTATCATTATTAACATTATTACCATCATCATCATTATCATCATTATCATTGCCATTTTTTATCATTACTATTATCATCATTACCATTCTTGTTGCTGTCAGTAGTACTGTCTATGCTACAAACAATATCATTGCAATTGTCACTTTAACCATTTTTTTTATTTGTCTTCTCATTCACTTTCGCCTTCTTATCATTCTTCTTATTATTATTATCATTATTATTTTTTCATACATAATGGTCATTACCAACAATCCGTCTGTTTTGACGAAGGAGGGATAGGGACGAAAGAGAGAAAGAAGAGGATGAAGAGGGGGAAGGAGAGGAAGAGGGTAAGAGAGAGGGAAAGGAAGAGGAAGAGGGAAAGGGAAATTGAGAGGGAGAAGGAGAGGGAGAGGATAAGATAGAGGGAGAGGAAGAGGGAAAGGGAAATTGAGAGGGAGAAGGAGAGGGAGAGGATAAGATAGAGGGAGAGGAAGGGGGAAAAGGGAAAAGGAAAGGGAGGGGAAAAGGGAAAAGATATGAGAAAGATAATGAGGAAGAGGAAAGAATGCATGAGAAGAGGAAAGAGAGCATAAGAAGGCTATGGCAAACGGAGAAGAGGGGAAAAGAGGGTAAAAGGGAAGGAAGTGAGGGACAGAAGACAGAGATGAAAGCGGGGAGAGAGGGAAATGGGCGAAAGAGAGAGGAAAGACAGACAAGAGGGGAAACGAGTGGGTGATAAGGTGAAAAGGAGGGAAGAGCGAGAGGTGGTGATGGAGAAAGATGGAAGGAGACAAGAAGAGGGCGATGGAGGGAGAAAACAATAGATGGGTTAGAAGGAGACACTGATGAAAGAGAGAACAAGGAAACAAATGGGGGAGAGAGGAGAGAAAAATGAAGAAGAGGAAGAAGCAAAGAGCAATGAACAGAAAAGAAGAATTGATAAAGAAAGGAGAGAAGCGAGAGAAGCAGAAGTCGAGTAGGATAAAGCAGAAAAGGGGAAAGGAAAGCGGGTAATCAAGAAAGAAGGAGAGAGACGTGAGAGAGAAGGAAAAAGAAGACAAAATTAAGGAAAGGAAAACGGTAATAAAGAAAGAAGAGAAGATATAAACACACACACACACAAATAAACACACACACCACACGCGCACATACACATACACAAGCACATACACACACAAAAACAGTATTTCCTCGCGTATATCAAACTTCCTTGCTTCCTGCGCGTAATCGCTGACGAGACCAAGACGATGATCAAACAAGCGAATGATCCGCCAAGTGAAAACCCAAGGAAGTGACACCTACAAGTCACGTCAAGTTGCGAAGTCCCAGGGCGTAGAGTTGGCTCCTTCCTCCTCCCCCTTCTCTTCTTCCTTCTCTTCTTCCTCGTCCTCTTCTTCCCCCCTCCTATTCTTTCTCTTCTTCCACCATTACCACCACCGACTTTTCTCCTTCATCTTTCTCCTCCTTCTCCTTCTTCTCTTCCTCTTCATCTTCCTCCTCATTTTCCACCATCACCTCCCCCTTCCCCTCCTCCTCCCCTTCCTCTTTCTCCTCCCCCACCACAACCACCACCACCTCCTCCTTCCCCTTTCTCCCATTCCTCCTCCTCCTCCTCCTCCTCTTCCCCCTCCACCTTCTTCCCTTTCCTCTTCCTCCCTCTCCTCCTCCACCACCACCCTCCTCCTCCCTTTCCCTTCCTCTTCCTCTCTTTCCTCCCCCTCCTCCTCCTCCTCCTCTTCCTTTTCATCATCATCCTCCCCTTCCTCTTCCTCCCTTTTCTCCTCCTCTTCCTTCTCCTGCTCCCTCTTCCCCTCCTTCTCTTTCACCACCACCTCCTCCTCCTTCCCCCTCCCCCTTTTCCTCCTCCCTTTCCTCCCCTTCCACCCCTCCTCTCCCTCCCCCTCCCCTTCCCTCCTCCTCCTCCCCTATCTCCCCTTCCCACCACCACCACCACCACCTCCTCCTCCCTCCCTCCTCCTCCTCCTCCTCCCCCTCCTCCTCCTCCTCCTCCTCCCCCTCCTCCTCCCTCCTCCTCCTCCCCCCTCCTCCTCCTCCTCCTCCTCCCCCTCCTCCTCCACCACCCCCACCACCCCCTCCGCCCCCTCCTCCTCCTCCTCCTCCACCTCCACCTCCACCTCCACCTCCACCTCCTTCTCCTCCTCCTCCTCCTCCTCCTCCTCCTCCACCACCACCACCACCACCTCCTCTTATTCCTCCTCTTCCTCCTCCTCCCCCTCCACCACCACCACCACCACCTCCTCCTCCTCCTCCTCCTCCTACTCCTCCTCCTCCTCCACCACCACCACCACCACCTCCCTCCTCCTCCTCCTCCTCCTCCTCCTCCTCCTCCTCCACCACCACCTCCTCCTCCTCCTCCTCCTCCTCCTCCTCCTCCTCCTCCTCCACCACCACCACCACCTCCTCCTCCTCCTCCTCCTCCTCCTCCTCCTCCACCACCACCACCTCCTCCTCCTCCTCCTCCTCCTCCGAGTAAAACCCGCCCGCGGTCACCACACGTCATATCAAAGGGTGAGGTTGGTCACTTTTACTTCACTAATGATCACTTTGAGGTCCTGCCGCCGGCTCGGGGTTCTTTGTGAGGCGAGGTTTCTGAGGGGAAGAAGGAGGGGAAGGGGAAGGAGGAGGAGGGGGAGGAGAAGGGGGAAGGTGGAGGGGGAGGAGGGAGAGGAGGAGAGGGGAAGACGAGGGGGAAGGAGGAAGGGGAAGGAGGAAGGCACACGAACACATATATACATTCACATAAAAGAAGACGGACTTGATTCATACATAAATTCACATTAACACACGCATTCATCTGCACATACACTCGTATGTGCACCCTAGCACACGTGCAGACGCACACGATGGCATAAAAAACAGTAGGGACGCACACGAACACACACACACACCCTCCACACAAACACACACCCCCCTCACACACACAAACATTTGCACCTCCACACATGCACGAGTCCACACAATCTATATGTATAGCTCAATCTATATGTATATCAATCTCCCCCATACACACCTTCTGTAGATGCACATCCGCATGCCTGCGTGTGCGCGCGTGTGGAGATGCCTCTTCTCTAATTAACTCCGGCGCCGGCCCCTTCCCGCGCAGATCCTGTGGGAAGGAATCGGAGCATTCTGCACCGCGCAGGAGCTTCGGAGGACCTAATATACGGTCTCCTGTTCCCTCGAGTCCGCCTCTCCGAAGTCGGGTCGGGGAAGTCGGAAAGTTCGGGTATGTGGGCGCGAGGTATGCTCCGGGTCCCAGGCTCGCTCGGCGACCGTGTGGGTCCTCTCTTTTTGTTTTTGTTTTTCTCCATTCTCCGGGTTTCTTTGCTTTTTTTTCTTTCTTTCCTCACGTCTTGACTTGGTCTCTCCCTCTCTTTCTTTCTTTCTCTGTCTGACTGTTTGCTTGGCTGTCTGCATCTCTCTCTCTTTCTCTCTCTTTTTCTTCATCCCCCCCCCCCCCCCCTCTCTCTCTCTCTCTCTCTCTCTCTCTCTCTCTCTCTCTCTCTCTCTCTCTCTCTCTCTCTCTCTCTCTCTCTCTCTCTCTTCATCCCCCTCTCTCTCTCTTTCTTCACCCACCCTCTCTCTCTTCACCCCCCTCTCTCTCTCCCTTCACCCCCTCTCTCCCCCCCTCTCTCTCTCTCTCTCTCTCTCTCTCTCTCTTTCTCTTCCCCCCCCCCCCTCTCTCTCTCTCTCTCTCTCTCTCTCTATCTATCTATCTATCTATCTATCTATCTATCTATCTATCTATCTATATATATATATATATATATATATATATATATATATATATATATATATATATATATATCTCATGACATCAGAAACGG
>NC_091549.1:177500-187500 GCF_042767895.1 Penaeus vannamei
AAAGGAGAGGATTCTGATTAATGTCGAGATATTAATAAAAAACCTCCTTAGGCTTCCCTGCGCCGCCCGAAAAGGGAGGGTTTCCACGCCCGCCTCCCGGGTCAGATAACGCGGCAGAGGGGAGGGGGAGGAGAGTGAGGGGAACGCGGAGACGCACGAGGGAAGAGGGAGAGAGGGAAGAAGGGAGGAAAGAGAGGAATCTGATGATGTCCGAAGGGGGAAGTGTAGTGTTAATGGGAGAAACGGCGTAGCGGGGAGAGGGAGAAGGGGGTGGTGTGGAGGGAGAGGGGGCGGTGATGGTGAAGTGATGGCGGAAGGGATGGTGAGATGTTGAAGGAGATGGAGAGGGGGTAATGGGGGGGGGGGGGGTGAGAGTGGGTGTGTGTGACGAAGAGTGCGTTTGACAAGGGGCGCGCGGTCCTGTACGGAGGGTGCATATAGAGGCGGCTGGGGGGAAGAAAGTGCGAGGGGAGAGAAGGAGAGAGAGAACGAAGAGTGTGTTTACGCCAAGAGAGGTCGAGGCAGGTCGAGGGGGATAAGGAAGGGCGTGCTAACGAGGTAATAAGGGCGTGTGTAAGAAGGGAGGGGAAAAATTGATACGCAGACGAAGGTGGAGGGAATGAGGAAGTAATAGCGAAAGAATTCGGTGCATGTTAATGAGTAAAAAGCGAGATTTTATTGAAGGAGAATGTCTTGGCCGGAGAAATGAGGATCTTCAAGGGACAATTAAAAGATGATGGAAATGGGAGGGAACGGAGAGCGTGTTGGGGCCGAAGGAGGAAGTATTGTGCCACGGAGAGAAGTAGACGCGATAACACAAAGAACAGGGTTGAGGATAGAGAGATAAAAGGAGGGGACAAAGGGACGGAGGAGAGAACGGAGAAGGTGGTCGACTGAAGGAGGTCGAGGAGGAGATGGAGGAGAGGGAAGGAGGGAGAGACACGTGATAGGGAGGGAATGTGAGGGAGAAGGCGAGGGGTGGGGGTAGGGATGGGGCAGGGAGGAGGGGAAAAAGAGAGGGAGTTGGGGGAAGGGAAGGAGAATAAGTAGAGTGGGGATAGACAGGGGGAGGGGATGAAGGGCGAAAATAGAGGGTTGAGATTAGGGAAAGGAAGGAAAGAAAAGGGGAGAGGATGGGGATTTTAGGAAACAGGAGGGAGAGGAGGAGGGGAGAAAGGAACAAGGGAAGGGAGAAAAAGGAGGAAAGATAGAGGGAAGAAGAGGGATAGGAAGGACGAAGACAGAGGAAAAAGAAGGAAGAACAAAGTAGAGGGGAAAAGGGAAAGACCAAAGGAGAGAAAATGAGGGGGACGGGGCGAAAGACGGAAGAAAAATGGTGAAAGGAAAAGGATGAAGGAAAAGAGGAAGGGAGGGAGGGAGGGAGAAGGGGAGAACCTGAAGACTGAACAAGAAGTTGAACCGTTTCACGTAAGAGGAAGAGCAAGGAGCTTTTAAGAGAACATAACTTTTTTTTCTTTTTTTTTAGTGCGAGGAAGCGAATCCTAATGAAAGGGAATCAAAGGAGACGCGGATAAAAGGGATAGAGGATCCAGAAGATTAATATGATAATGACAGTATGAATGATAGAGATAATGAGAATTGAAATAACAACGGGGATGATGAATGTTAGCAGTGATGAATGAAATTAATATGTTGCAAAAAGAGCGAGATTATTGCGAGTTTATAAGAGGACGAAATATTATACGAGGAAGACAAGATTAAGATTTAGGGCAGATGGAATGTTTCGCGGATTCATACAAGGATCTTTGTGGATGAATTAGTCACTGGTTTTATATACATATGTGTGTGTGTGTGTGTGTGTGTGTGTGTGTGTGTGTGTGTGTATGTGTGTGTGTATGTGCGTGTGTGTGTGTGTATATATATGTGTGTATGTGTGTGTGTGTGCAGTCGTATGTGTATGTGTGTGTGTGTCTGTCTATATGTATGTATGCATGCGCGTGCGTGACGTGTACGTGGTTTCACGCCCGTGCTTACTCACAGTATGTACACATGTGATAAAACATTGTGTGGATGTGTGTTTGTGTGGTCGCGTGTCTGGGCGTGTGTGCGGGCCTTCATCCTCTCGTAGTAAGAGATCCTTTTTTGCAAGTACATAAAGAGACCAGAATATTAGACATTCGATTAAGGGAAGATAATAAAGCATGGAGTAAAGAGAGTCATAAGCCGGGAGATGATGGAGATCCCAAACAAAGAGTGAAGGTGAGGGAGTCTCTCGCGCGTCCATCTCGCTTCTCTCTTTCTCTCTCTCTCTCTCTCTCTCTCTCTCTCTCTCTCTCTCTCTCTCTCTCTCTCTCTCTCTCTCTCTCTCTCTCTCTCTCTCTCTCTCTCTCTCTCTCTCTCTCTCTCTCTCTCTCTCTCTCTCTCTCTCTCTCTCTCCCCCCTTCCCTCCTTCCTTCCCCCTGTCCTTCCCTCTTTGTCCCTCTCCTCTCCCCTTCCCACCATCCTTTCCCCTCTCCCCTTCCCCCTCACTCTCTTCCTTCCATCCCTATCACACTCTCATTATCTCACCTCCCTCTCTCGTCTCTCATTCCCTGCAAAGGTCGGGTTCATAGTAAGAGATAATGGTAGTCTTGGCTTACCGTCTCCCGTGAATGGGCGGCGCGGCGCCCTGTTGACCAAGACGGAGATGCTGGCTTGGTCAGCGAGACGAGAGGATGCGTCGCCGGGTTAAGGGAAGTGGGATTCAGGACATTAATCTTTTGACTATTGTTATTATTGTTATTGTTACTGTTATTGTTTTTGTATTTGCGATTACTATTGTTATTATTGTTTTCGTTGTTTTGTTATTATTATTAATAATATTATTGTATTATCATGATGATGAGTATTATTATTATTATTATTGTTGTTATTATTATTATGATCATTATTATTACTACTACTAAGACTAATACTAATATTACTGCTATTACTATTGTTATCACTATTACTATTACTGTTATTGGTATTATTATTGTTATAGTTATTATTGATATTGTTAGTGTTATTATGATTATTATTATTGGTATGATCATCATCACTATCATTATAATTATTATCATTATTATTAAAGTTCTTGTTGATGTTGAGAATGCAATCCCATTTTTAGATAATTTTCGAGGTGATTGGGTATGTAAGAACTTCAAAAGAACAGACACTGAAGCGACATTGAAGTCAACAATTGGGAGGAATTGAATATTAGAGAGAGAGAGAGAGAGAGAGAGAGAGAGAGAGAGAGAGAGAGAGAGAGAGAGAGAGAGAGAGAGAGAGAGAGAGAGAGAGAGAGGAAATACAGACAGACAGACAGACAGAGACAGCGACTGAGAGAGAATGAGAGAAAGGGGGAGAGGGAGAGAGAGGGGTAGGAGGGGAGAGAAGGAGAAGGAGAGAGAGGGGTTGGGGGAGTGGGGAGGAGGGGAGAGATAGAGGGGGAATACGAAAGAGAGAGAGAGAGGGAGAAGGAGAGACAGCAAGAGAGAGACACAGGGATAAAGAAAGAGAGATTGAGAAGCATCTTGACACGCCATAACGCACGGCAGTGAACATGAGCACCGAATGACAGAAAAAATCGAGAATAAACAAATTTATGATCGCTCCCGTGCGGTTGGTGATGAGGATGAGGCACTGATACCAACCCCGGTATGGAGAGAAATGCTGGGATGGCGGCCAAGCTGATTGAATAGCGTGGCCGTGATGGTGAATATGGTGAGTATGATGATGATTATGGTGAGTGTGAGGAGAAGAGGAGAAGAAGCGAGGAGGAGAGGAGAAGAAGAGAAGAAGAGAGGAGGAGAGAAGGAGAGGAGGCGAGGAGGACAGAAGGAGAGGGGGGGAGGAGAGAAGAAAATTATAATAGTAATAATGAAACCAATAAAAAAAAGTAAATAAACCTATGGCCATAGGCATGAACACACAAAACAAAGGCACACACCTCTATACCCGTGACCTCCCTCCCCCCTCCCACCCCTCCCCACCCACCCTAAGACGCGCTTTAAACCCGGTTATTACATACAGATTCAATTTCAGGAGATAACGACAGCTTTGAAGGTTTAGAGATAAGATAGGATCTGCGGCATAATTAAAGACCTTTGAGCGAAAATGAATCTGCACGTCTGTAATTAGTATACGGACGTTGGGAAGACAGAAGGGCAGCATGTGATAAAATCTCCTGACATATATAAACATACGGTGAGATATGGCATCCGCCTCTTGGGGCAGGCTTCCGTATTTGTTGGGGAGGGAGAGGGAGAGAAAGAGAGGGAGAGGGAGAGAAAGAGAGGGAGAGGGAGAGAAGGAGAGGGAGAGAGAGGGGGAGAAGGAGAGAGAGAGGAGGGAGGAGGAGAAAGAGAGAGGGGTGAAGGAGAGAGAGAGGTAGAGGGAGAAGGAGAGAGAGATAGAAGGGAAATGAGAGATAGATAGAGGGAGAAGGAGAAAGAGAGTGAGAGGGATCGAGAAGGAGAGGGAGAGAGAGAGAGGAGGGGAGAAGGAGAGAGAGGAGGGGAGAAGGAGAGAGAGAGAGGAGAGAGAATGAGAGAGAGAGAGAGGAAAGGGATGAGGTCAATAAGAAGAGAGAAAAATAATAGAGCGAGGAGAGGAAAAAGATAGACATAAAGAAAGAAAAGAAAGAATAATGTCATCCTAAAAAAGCGAACAAATACACGAAGAAAAGAAAAAAAATACAAAAAAGAAAGAAAAAGAAAGCACGAAAACAAAGAACTAAAAGCCGGTAAAGCGGAGCGGTCGCTGGCAGAGAGCGGCCGCTATAGAGAGACGGGAAGCGCAGGGAATGTAGTATCCACACCAAGGGCCTGTTTTTCTAATGGCCCGCCTAATAACGGTGGCCGTAGCTGTCACGCCCCTGGCTTTGCGTCGCGTCAAGGGGCGGTTCGGGCCGCGAAGATGTCCGTGGGGGTTGTCAGGCGCGATAAGGCGGCGGGGAGGATGTCCGTGATTCGGTTGTTGGTGTCACGGGGTTTGGTTAGTGATGTCACGGGTTGTAGGAAAGACAGGGAGAGGGGGAGAGAGAGAGGGGCGGGAAAGGAGAGAGAGGGGGGGGGGGGAGAGAGAGAGAAGGGGGGAGAAGGAGAGAGAAGGGGGGAAGGAGAGAGAGGGAGGGAGAAGGAGAGAGAGGGAGAGAGAAGGAGAGAGAGGGAGAGAGAAGGAGAGAGATAGAGAGAGAGAAGGAGCGAAAGGAGGAGAAGGAGAGAGAAGGAAAGGGAGAGAGAGAGAGAGAGAGAAGAAGAAGAAGAAGAAGACAGAGGGGGAGAAGGAGATATTTACGTACGGCGAGATGTCAAGGGTTGGTTTAGTGATGTCACAGTGTTGTTACGAACGGCAAGGCGAGGGAGTAGGAGTACCGTTATGGTCCTGTTGTGTTGATGTCACGGATCGTTAAATGATGTCACAGTGTTGGCACGTCCAGCAAGACGAGAGTGTCACATCTCCTTTATGGCACTGTGGATGTCACGTGTCTTGCCCGACCAATACATCCTCGTTACACGTGATTCGCCGTCACGGGATGTCCCTTTAGGACACCGTTGACTTCTCTTGGTTTGGCGGACGATGTCACTCAGCGAAAAAAAAAATGTCTGCTGCCGCGATTATGGAAATCCAACTGACAGAAATCACTCCAGCAAATCGTGACTGACAGCGGCCTGTATCCTGCCCGTCAGCGCCGAATGGGCTGTCATGCATTAAAGGTCAGGCGAGATGCTGACAGGTTCGCCTCTGTCGGAAGGTCAGAGGTGAGAGCGCCGCGGGGATGAGAGGAATGAGGGAAAATGAGGATGGAAAGTCGAGGAAGCGGAGAGAAAGAGGGAGAAGGAAAGAGGGAGAGAAAGTTGAGAGGAAATAAATGATGAGGAGAGGGAGGGAGAGAGAGAGAGAGAGAGAGAGAGAGAGAGAGAGAGAGAGAGAGAGAGAGAGAGAGAGAGAGAGAGAAAGAGAGAGATTATTTCCAAACATTAGTTTTATATATATATATATTTTTTTACCTCGCTGTATTTGTTATCTTTCTCCCTTAGTTTGTTTGTATCAAAATGTTCTCTAACACATTACTTTCTTGCCCATACAGCTTTGCCTGCAAAGGGCTGTTTGTCATCTGTGAAACAAATTCAATAATGCATTATGTAAGACAGACATAATAAAGTGTTTAAAGTGAGAGAGGGAGGGAGGGTGAGAGAGAGGGAGGGAGGGTGTGAGAGAGGGAGGGAGGGAAAGAGGGAGGGAGAAAAGGAGAGAGAGAGAGAGAGAGAGAGAGAGAGAGAGAGAGAGAGAGAGAGAGAGAGAGAGAGAGAGAGAGAGAGAGAGAGAGACAGAGAGAGAGAGAGAGAGAGAGAGAGAGAGAGAGAGAGAGAGAGAGAGAGAGAGAGGGGGGGGTGGGCAGGGGGGAGGGAGGAAAAAAAAGAAAGAAATAAAAAGAAAAAGAGAGACGGAGAAAGAGAGGTCACAAAAACGGAGCGAGAGCCGAGGAGGAGAGGCGAGGAGCCACGTACCCATAAGCGTCGCCTGTGTTTTTCCCTGTGTTGGACCCTGAGGTGTCGTAAAGTTTTACAAGTTGTTGATGCTGCAAGTTGCACATGTAGTGATCGAGAGAGCAGAGGCGGATGCGTATGACAAACACGGCGTCAGGCATCGCGTCAGGAGCCGTTAGAAAAACACAAAGTACTTTCATTTGTTTTGAGATGGATTAACTTTTAAGATTTTAATTTGATCGATGGCCCGCCTGACTGACAATTGTTTAGGGAGATTTGCTTATGGAGCAGTTGTGTTTATAAACACATGCACGCACGCGCGCGCACACACACATTACACGCAAACACACTCATTCACACACTCACTCACACTCACAATCATTCACTCACACTTACTCATAATCATTCACTCACATACACACACACACACACACACACACACACACACACACACACACACACACACACACACACACACACACACACACACACACACACACACACACACACACACACACACACACACACACACACAACCCCGCGTACTTCGTATCATCTTTTATGTTTATGCGTTTATAGTGTATGACTATTAAGTTATTTCTGTCTTTTACCTTTTTTTTTCCCTTTCTCGCTGATGTGCGTTTAGATGAATGAGAGAATCGCAAAAACGAGAGCTGCGCGGCTCATCAGGCGGCCGCAGGAGAGAGCAAAGGGCGATCAGAAGCAGAATGAAAAGCAATTTTTGAATTAAAAGCACGCTTGGGAATGCCGTCTCCAGAGGCAGCACGTTTTTTTTTATTATTATTATTAAGGAAGCTTCTTGGAGGCGAAGCGGGTCCGGGAGGCTGATTCGCGCTATTTGTGGCTTGCAATGTTGATGTCCCCACATTAGGGGGGAAATTAACACGCAACCTTTATTATTTTTGTTATATAATTATTATTGTTTTTGTTGCTTTTATTATTATCCTTATTATAATTGTTATTATAATTGTCATTATTATTATTATTATTATTATTATTATTATTATTATTATTATTATTATTATTATTATATCATTATTATCATCATCATCATTATTATCATTATTGTTAGTACTATATTATTATCATCATCATCATCATCATCATCATCATCATCATCATCATCATCATCATCATCATCATCATCATCATCATCATCATCATCATCATCATCATCATCAATATCATTATCATTACCATTACCATTATTATTATTATTGTTATTATTATTATTGTTATTATTATTATTGTTATTATTATTATTTTTATTATTATTATTATTATTATTATTATTATTATTATTATTATTATTATTATTATTATTATTATTATTATTTGATAGTCAACGTTGGCCGACCATTAGATTTCTTTGAAATGAAACCTTACAGAAATCTCAAATTTTTCAGATCGTTGGACTAGAGTTGGCATCATATTTCACACCAAACTTTCCCTTCGTCTTCCCGAAGTGAAAAAAAAACGAATAAGAAAAAAATGAAATGTTCAGAAACTACAAGGCATTTCCAATTTCCCAAGTTCATGCAATCATACATTCCATTACGCAAAATAATTAAAAGTCGCAGCGACGGAGCGGGGCCAGCGCCGCCGCCGTCCTTACGCTCAACAAAACCCGGCCACATGAGCTCTGTTGTGTACATAGCGCTCTCCCGCTACGCTGTAATGGGCACTTCGCTCGCTACTGGACAGCTAGCACATTCGCTTAATATTTTCCGCCGCGACTCGTTATCCGGGAGATTAGATGCCGGAGCGCCAAGGCTTGTTTGGTGTATTGCCTTAATAGAGGCAATAATCCCGGTATTCATGCAGATGTTGACTTTGTCGGAGGGCCTTGCTTTTTCTTTGGGAGTTATTGCAGGTATTATTATTATTTTTTTTTTGCACCGGCGAGGGCTTGGCGTTTCACCCTGTTTGTTTGACTCATTAATGGAGGAAACATTTTACTTTATGATAGAAGGGGACGGTTTGTTTAGCCCCTTTTTTTATTGTCATGATTTTCTTTTTTTTGGCGATGGGAGTTCAGGATTAACTTCCCTTCTTTCGGCAGTGTAGTAGTATCTTGTCCGTCGCTGGAGCTGAGGTTATGCGACATCAAAAGAATATATTTTTTCCCGTCAGAGTTGGGCAGTAAACCCTCCCTCAGAGAATTAGAATAACCAGGCAGAAAATTGAAGCATTATTTCACAAGACACTAGCCAGGTAGCCCCCCCCCCCTCGCCCCCCTTGGATGAGGAATGGATTCAATCCCATCCCACGACGGGCCGTCTGGTCGAGAAGCCCGCCTTGAAAGGCCCCAAATTCGACCATCGGGGCAGAGGGTCGTCAGGGCTGCTGCGCTCCCCGGCCTCGGCGTCTGCTCAAGGGTCCGTCAGCCCGAGATTTTTTGAGTGTTTTCCGAGCAAACAAAGGGAGCTGATATACGGTTATTGTGTAGAGGGTCTTTTTAGGGGGGGGGGCGAGGGGGAGGGCTTATGGAACACTGAATAATAAAGAATATCAAGAATTGTAAAAGAGAATTCCGACGGAGAGCGACAGATTGAAAAGGAATGGAAAGGGCAAATCTAAATGAATTGCAAACATTTCCCAGCCACGTCATCCTGAACGAAGCGAAAGAGACAGCCCCCCACCATGTTTTATTTTTTTTTAATGTTTGGGACAATCATGAAATGGACGGAGAGATACGTAAGTTCAACAAAACCGGTGTTTGGATTCGAGTTTTTTTTTTCTTTTTTTTTTTAGATATTTTCAGAGAGAGAGAGAAAGAAAGAATGAAAGAAAAGTAGACAGAGACAGAAAAGTTCATCGCATATCTTCCAAATTAGTGTAGTTTCGTGTAGATTAAAAATAGATAAATAAATAAACGATTTAATGCAGAAAAGAAAAGGCGAAGACATTCCTACATGTGACGTGACGCAAAGCATTCTGGGAAGTGACCGATCCAATCCCGCCGTTAATCCCGAACGCAAATCCCGCCCGAATAGACATCGATTCGGAAGGACCGATCCAATCCCTTCAACAAGACACGTAGAAAAGAGAATAAATGAATGAAAAAAGATTAAAAAGGAAAATGAGGTAAATGGACAAGGATCATAAGAAAAGTAAATTAATGAAAAATAGATAAATAAAAGGAAAATGGGATAGACGGACAAGGATCTTAAGAAAAAAAAATAAATGAATAAATAAGAGGAAAAGAAGATCAGTGGACAAGGATCATAAAACAGAAGAGGCGACACTTGCAAAGACGAAGAAAGCGACAGAAGAGAAGAGAAAAAGAGATTAGTGCATCGGCCGCCCTTTCTCCCCCTCATCGCACAACAACAACTATTAAACCGCAACCTCCGACAGGCCTATACAGCCCCTCCCTCCACCCCCCCCCCCCCTTTGACAACTACCCCCACCCAATGACTCTCCTCCCTCCATCCCTCGCTCCTCTTTCTCTCCCTCCTTTCCTCCTCCTCCTGGGATTGTTCTTCCCTCCCCCTCCTCACTCT
>NC_091549.1:212500-222500 GCF_042767895.1 Penaeus vannamei
TGTCTTTTTAATTCATGTTTTTTTCGTTCATTTTTTTTCAATTAATTTTTTCATTCATGTTTTCTTCATGTTTTTTCATTCATGTTTTCTTCATGTTTTTTTCATTCATTATTTCATTCTTGTCTTTTTTTCATTCATTATTTCATTCTTGTCTTTTTTCCATTCATGTCTTTTCGTTCATTTTTCATTCTTTTCCATTCATGTTTTTTTTTTCATTCATTCATTTCTTTCATTGATTTTTGTTATTCTAATTGGACTGATATTACATTTACAACAGGAAGTTCGATGGAGATTGTAATATAATTGCGCAATGTCTGATTATGATATGTATTAATGTCGTAGTTATGATGATGTAATTATATATATGTAATTAAGATATATCGATGACGGGACATTTTTATTTCGTCATGAATGTGTATTGAATGATAATAAGTGAAACAGGTAAAGGGGCGACAATGGGAAATTCGATTAGAAAACAAGAGGAAAGGAAAATGAGGAAGAAAGAAAGAGTAAAAGAGAAAATGAAGAAATCAAGAGGAGGAGGAAATAAAGGAGAAACCATGAGGAAATTAAGGTAAATAGGAAAGTAAGAGGAAGGAAAGATAAAGAAGAAAAGAGTAAAAAAAGAGAGTGAAGAGGAACAACAAGAAAATTTGAAAATAAAGAATAGGAAGAGGACAAGAGGAAAGGAAAAATAAGAGAAAAACAAGAGGGAGCGACAAAGAAAAGATTATCATAATGATGATCACGATAATAATGGTAATTATAATAATACCAATGAAGTGAATTAACAAAGAATATAAAACACAATTAACTGAAAATAACAACAATAAGAATATATAATAATACAGGGTATGAAAGGACAAAAGACTGCATCATTAATACCCAATAAACCCTCCTGAAATACACCCAGTATATCAAACCCACCTAGACGACAAGTTCCAAAACAGGTACACAGAAGCGTCGTGCACGTACATACTCGATCACGTACACGCACGTTATCCGCCCGCGTACAGACTTTGTACATATCTATGTGCTAGTCGACGCTGACCTCATTACTGCTTTGGTCCCAGAGGTGGCGTTGACAGCAAAGCCCCCCCCCCCTCTCGCCTCCCCCTCCTGTAGTACCATGGCTTACAGAGGGCTTTTGAGTGGGTTACTGAACGATTTTTTTTTCTTTTTACTGGGCGAATTAAGGATAATGTGATTTTCTTTTTGGGTACTGGACGGATGAGAATAACTTTTTCTTTCTTTCTTTAATATTAGGTTTGTTACTTGTGTATTTATTTCGTTTATTTTCCTATTTTCAGCTGTGATGTTTTTTCTTTGCTGGTACTCCCCTCTCTAACATTTTTGGAAGATTTCACGGATATTATTTTTGTGTGTGTGATTTTACTATGTATTTAACTAGTTCATGCTCTTTCTTTCTTTCCTCCTTCCCATCTCCCCCTTCCTTCTCTTTCTCTCTCTCTCTCTCTCTCTCTCTCTCTCTCTCTCTCTCTCTCTCTCTCTCTCTCTCTCTCTCTTTCTCTCTCTCTCTCTCTCTCTCTCTCTCTCTCTTTCACACACACAAACACGACATAACAGATGAGGTGAGCAAGGCCTCGTATACCCTTGGGTTATAAAGTTGTTAATATGAGACGTAACTCTAACGAGATGTATGTATGCGTTACAGTCAAGATATAATTAGCAAGCCTCCTGTGCTAACTATGTGCTCATGGCGAAATTACACACGCTAGACTATATGAAATTTGTAAAAGTATTTTCTGTCTCTTTGCCTCTATTTTACGTACTACACATTATAGCATTTGTAATGATTACGTTTCTCAATTAGTGTTTCAAGAGCCTTCCTAAGGGAGTGTTTGCTCCTGGTGGGCTCAGCCATGTTACCTATAAGGTGTATGAAAAAGTGTAAACGTGGAAATGTACATTATTTGGGTATATAAAAGCATTTGCTTTGATTTGGTATGCAGAGGTACGTAGACCTAACTGGCATGCCTAATATGGAGTGAACGAAGATGATGAACACGTGCATGATATACACGAACATAATAGTTTAACCCACATGAACATAACCATAAAGCAAAGGAAATAAAAGAGGAGGGGGCGCAGGGTGATGGTCCCTAAAATAATAGATACCCGAAGTTGATGGGCAAAAAAAGGAGGGTGAGTGGATAGGAAATAGATAACGGCATCAGAAAAAAGCAAAAACGAGATAAAAGATAGAAGAGAGAGAGAGAGAAAGGAGGGGGATAGGAAAGATATCAGAGGCATCAGAAAAAAAACGAGATAAAAGGTAGAAAAGAGAGAGAGAGAGCGAGGAGGGGGGTAGGAAATGGATATCGGCGCCAGAAAAAACGTGATAAAAGATAGAAAAGAGAGAGAAAAAAGAAGTAGGGGACAGGAAATAGATATCAAAGGCATCAGAAAGCGAGATAGAAATAGATGCCTTCGATAACCTCGGGGTTTTACTGGATGTAGGGCAGTAAGTTTGTTTTGATGCCCGGGGTTAATGTGTCGCGGGCGGGTTTGATATCCCAGGGTCAGTGGGCGCGCGGAATTGAAATGGGTTAATAAAGGGTAACATAATGGGCGCGGGTTGGGTGGGTTCAGCTTAGTATTTTCGGGTTTATGGGTGGGCGAGAATGAGGAGGAAAGGGAAGGGAAGGAGGAAGGAGAGGGTAGGACTTCGAAATACACAGATACAGTAGAGAGAAAGAGGGGGGACGGAGAGAGAGAAAGGAGTGGAGAGAGGGACAGGGGGAGACAGACACAGACATGCAGACAGACAGAGACAGAGTCAGACACAGACAGAAAGAAATAGAAGAACACGCGACATGCATTATAAAGCGATATTGCGGGCAATGAAACTGACGAGGCTTGAGGGCCTGAATCCCTAATCAATCGGGCGCGACGAGGAAGCAGGAGAGAGCGAGCGTGGGAGAGGGTCGAGCTGGAAAAGATCGGGAGTGCTAGATAGGGTCGCGCAGGGAGGTTAATGGCGCCAGATACGGGTGTTTAGGAGGGCTGCAGGAGCGTCGGACATATTGCAGCTGAAAAGAAGTCAGACGTACCAGTGGCTGTCGATAAAAGGGTTTTGAGTTACAGATATTCGAAGCTGTAGGGAATTCAGTTCGTCGTAAAGAGATTGGGAAGAGGGGATCTTGTAGCCTTTTTTGTAGAGCATCGGCTAAAAGACATAAAGGACTCGATCGTCTTCGTAGGATAAAGGCAGGCCAGCGGGCGCATAGAGGAACGAATTATGACATATTTATAGTCGCCATTCGCTGGCAATCTGCCCGGGGAGAGGGAGAAGAGGATGATAAATGACCGAGTAATCAGAGAGTAAACAGAAGACTTTCATTCCGTTTTTTTATCACTATTTATCTTTTTCTTTTTTCTTCTTTTTTTTGCTATTTCTCCCAAGTCTCATAAATTATTTCTGTGACTCGCCTAGCTTGGCCCTGCGTGATCAATACTGAAAACTGGAGTAAGACTTGATGTCTATCGCCGAGGGAAAGAGAGTGAGATTTTGTAGGCTCTCTTGACGTCCTTTTGTGGTGTCTTCCCTTCGCTATTCCGTCTTCGTGGGCTGGTGACGCCTCGCTCTCTTGTGCCGTCTTGCTGGCCTCCGCTCTTGCTTTGCTTTTCTTCTTTCTTCTTTTCCTCTTTTTTTTTTTGGGGGGGGGGGGGTAGGAGGTGAAAAGAGGAAGAGGGAGAGAGAGAAAGATTGCGAGAGAGACAGGCAGACAGACAGGCAGAGGATGAAATAGGGAAAGAAACAGAGGATGGGAATCGTATAAGAGAGAGAGAGAGAGAGAGAGTAGCGAGGGAGAGTCAGAGACAGACGGACAGTCAAACAGAAACAGAAAGAGACAAATCAGACGCGCAAACAAAGACAAACTATCCATCATCCACATAACCAAACAAACAAACACAGATTGAAACTAAACCCCTTCCCCTTAAAAAAAGAAAAAAAAAACATGACCGTACAAACAAAAAATGGATAAATACATGCAATAATAACGAACTAGGAAAATTAACAAATGCATGATAACTAAAAAAAAAAAAAAAAAAAAAAATTGTAGATAGATAATAAAAAATATGTATAATAGATAATATGAATAATATAACAAATCATAAATATAATGAATAATGAAATATATAATAGTTAATATAATAAGAGATAAGTGATATGATAAATAATATAAGAAATAATGAGGAATACTGATAAAGAATATAATAGATAGTAAATGAGATGAATAACGAATACTATAAAAGATATAGATGATAAAATAGAAAACATAATAAACAACAACATCATGTGTATGGAAATGTGTGTATACTTACACAGAAAAAAACGAAACCGTATCCAGAGGAGGATGAAGTTACAAGCCACAGACAGACGCCGACCGCCTCCTCGGCCTCCTCGGACTTCCTTCGCCTCCTCCTCCTCCTCCTCCTCTTCTTCTTTTTCCTCCTCCTCCTGTTCCTCTTCTTTTTTCTCCTCCTCCTCCTTCTTCTCCTCTCTATCCTCCTCCTTCGCCTCCTTTTCCTCCTACTTCGCCTCCTCCCCTTCCTTCTCCTCTTCCTCCTCTTTCTTCTTCTTCTTCTTCTTCTTCTCCTTCTCCTTCTCCTTCTCCTCTTCTCCTTCCTTCTCCTCCTCCTTCGCCTCTTCCTCCTCCTCCTTCACCTCCTCCTCCTCCTTCTTCTTCTTCTTCTTCTTCTCCTTCTCCTTCTCCTTCTCCTTCTTCTCCTCCTCCTCCTCCTCCTTCGCCTCCACCTACGCCTCCTTCGGTCCGACAAGCGTCCTTCTTTGCCTGCCACTCTCCCGACGGCGGATCCTGAAGGTGGGTCGGGTTTCAGGAGGCCGCAGGGCCGCCGCAGGGTGGGCGGTTGAGGGCGTGATTGGTTTAGTTCGCGTTAATGAGGTCGGGAGGAGGATGGTGTGGGGGCGGGGGAGGGGAGGCGAGAGGGGGGAGGGGAGGGTAGTTGGGGGTTGATTTTTTTTTTTTTTTTTTTAGGGGGTTAGATGTGGGGGGTGGGGGTGTCTTTTTTTTGGGGGGAGGAGGTGTTTGGGTTTGGGTTTTGTTTGTTTGGAGTGTTTGTTTGGTTGGTTGATGTTGGTGTGTGTTTGTCTGTCTGTTTGTGTTTTTTTTTTGTGTGTGTGTGATCACATGCTTATGACATTTCAATGTGAATTTTAAATAAACAGATTAGAAAGAGAAAGGAGAAAAGATTTTTTTTTGATACGAAACAAGCAATAAAAAAGTAAAATGGAACAAATTATGAATCCCAGGATGTAAAAAAAGAAAGAGAAGAAGGGAAAAGGAATAAAAAAGACAAGGAATCAGAAAAAAGAATGTCCCTTGTCAAGAAGTGTTGGGGAACCAGTTACAGGGCGAACACACACCCGTAGTGAGTAATAGGGCTGACATTTTCCCCTTTTCTGTCGCGTTTCCCCTCCACTCTTTCACGCCCCTTTGGCTTTTGTATGTGCGTGTGTATATGTATATATATGTATATATATATATATATATATATATATATATATATATATATATATATATATATATATATATTTATATATATATGTGTGTGTGTGTGTGTGTGTGTGTGTGTGTGTGTGTGTGTGTGTGTGTGTGTGTGTGTGTGTGTTTGTGTGTATGTGTGTGTGTGTGTGTGTGTGTGTGTGTGTGTGTGTGTGTGTGTGTGTGTGTGTGTGTGTGTGTGTGTGTGTGTGTGTGTGTGTGTGTCGGTGTAGATATAGATATCGACACATATAAGCAAACACACGACGCCCGTGTATGAATGTATTCATGTATGTGAATAGTGTAAGCATTATGCGCTTATTTATGACTGTGTGTACGAATGCGCGTTTATTTTTATAGCATGGCGATGATGTATATTGTTTGCAGATAATAACTACTCGTTAGATTTTTTTCTGCGTGTAATAAATGCGAGAGGAATGAAAGGGAGGGAAGGGAGAATTGGGAGGGTGGGAGAGCTCACACACACAGACGGATACACACACACACGGAAATACTCACATACTGACAGTCAGTCGGTCAGTCAGTCAGTCAGTCAGTCAGTCAGTCAGTCAGTCAGTCAGTCAGTCAGTCAGTCAGTCAGTCAGTCAGTCAGTCAGTCAGTCACACACACACACACACACACACACACACACACACACACACACACACACACACACACACATACACACACACACACACACACACACACACACACACACACACACACACACACACACACATACATACATACATACATACACACACACACACACACACACACACACACACACACACACACACACAAATCCACAAACAAACACACGCCTCTCAGGCACTTACATAAAAATTAATAAAGTAAAACCGGTGTGACAACTAAACACCTTTTTCTGTTTTCACATTTTAGCCTTTTTTTCTAGTATTAAAACAATGGAAAGGGGAAAAAAGGTTTAATCCCATCCTACCTTTTGTACACAGACGCATAAAGACCTGAACTGAAAACACACAGTGACTAAAAAGGAGTCAGTGAGCACAGAAACTCTCCTTTCTCGGCGCCCCGGAAGAAAAAAATCGAGTTTCTCACACTCTCCTCCTCCTCCTCCTTCCATCCCTCCAGGAAAATAAAAATTAAGGACTCCCAGCGGTCAGCCATAACCCTCTTAGCGAGTCTTAAAAAGCAGATCTCGAAATCCAAACCCTGGCTGTGTGTGCCCAGCTGATTATGATAAGGATCAGAGGGAAGCGGCGCCCAGGAATCACTCTCCGGGGCCGTACAAGGTGCTCCTCGACGCCCCCTGACACCGGCTGACGCGCTTATCTGACAGTTGCGTTAGTATAAGTATCGGTAGCTGTCAGAAGTGTGATTGGAGCCCAAAAAAGAGGACGAGTCGCTAATTCAGATAATAGAGGCGATTAGAATCCGCTATCTAGATTGCATCTCCTTATACGACTCCTTCGAGTGTATTCCTCCGCCCCTTGAACTCCCGGGCGGAGTTTATTTATTTATCCGATTCCATATAAGGGATCGCGTATGGTGTTTTCATCTGATCCGAAGACGATTATTACGCTCCATTCTTTGCTTTCGTCGCGAGCTCCGTGTCCTGGCCGGCGTTTGGTTGAGTAACCGATCTAACGGGTCGGAGGCTGGGATGATTTTTTCTCTCAGCGGAGAACTCGAGTGAAAGGAATCGAGTCCCACAACTGAGGGAGTCTATACAGGCGCGGACCGGACCAGGACTTCCGACATCAGGCTCAGCGATTCTCTTTTTTGTGTGCCGGGGGGAGGGGAGGAGGGGGGAGGGGCAGCTCCTACGGTCTCATCCACGCCGACGAATCCAGTAGAAAGAAAGGAAAAGAAAAAGAAAAAACGACGAGGAAAAGAAGAGAAGAGAAAACGAAATAACGAAAGAGTCTCGAGCGAAGCGGAGACCGTGATGCGGCGGAACCAGAACGCGGTATCCATTACGAATTCAATTAATCCCATCAACGCCGCGGCGCTCGTTGCTTCGGGTCGGGCAATTATCCGTAATTCGGAATACACTCCGAACCGAACGCTCGCAACAAGGCGCTTCGGAATCTCGGATGAAGTTCGGCGGTGCTAGAATTATTGAAGGGGGAGGGGGGGAGGGAGGGAGAGAAGGAGGGAGGTGGCAGGGAGAGGAGGAGGGAGGGGGTGCGGGAGGTAGGGGAAGCACTGCAATATGACTATAAATCTGCGAAAATACAACTCGACACCCACCATATCATTCCCCTCCCTCCTCCCCCTCCCCCTCCCCTACGCCCCACCCCTATTACACCCACTCCCTTACACTCCCCCCTCCCCTACCCACGCCCACACCCCTACACCCCCCAATCCACCCCTTTCCCTATCCCCCCATCCCCACCCCCCATCCCACCCCCTCTCAGTTGCACATCGACCGCTACCGCTGCCTCGTTGGTGGTGTGGTTGGCCGGGGCGCCCCTGCTGCTGCTGCTGCTGCTTTCCCTGCTGCTGCTGCCGTTGCTGCTGGAGCTCGGGGCCGCCAGTGCCTCGCTGCTCGACTGGTTGGCTGTTAAGATTTCCCCCCCCCCCCCCCCTTCTCTGTCCTTGTTCGTGTTCTTTCCCCTTCCTGTCTTTCGCTGCTTCTGTTTTCCTCTCCCTTCGCTGCCCCTCCTTCATTCTTTGACTTTTGTTTCTCTTTCCTTTCTCCTTGCTTTTTTCCCTACTTTTCACTCCACTTTTTTCTCTCTCCCTTTCGCCTATCCTCCCTTTTCTCTCTCCCTCTTTCCCTAACGCCATTCTTTTTCCTTTTCTCTCCTTCCTTCCTTCTCTCTAAGTACCTCCTTTTCTTAATCCCATTCTTTTACCTTCCTTCCTTTTCCCTTTCTTTCTCCTTTTCGTATTTCTTTATTCCCTTCCATACATCCCCTCCTCCGCCTCTTCACACCCTCATTCACATCTTTCATCCATCTGTCCTTTTTAATCTCCCTTTTCTCTTACTCTTTCACTCCCCCTCAATTCTTCTATCTCCTCTCCTCCCCCCTTCGCCTCTTCCACCCACGCTCTTCCCATTTGCCATCCCGCTCTTTGTCTCTTTAATTTCCTTTCTCTCTTCTTTCCACCCACTCTCCATCTCTTCCACCTCATTTCTCTCTTGCTCTTCCATCTCCCTCCCCCCTCCCCACCTCTTCCACTGCTTCCCTGCCCCCTACCTCCACTTCCACTTCTCCCCTCCCCCCTTTCGATCTCCCTAACCACCTACCTCCACTTTTCACCTCTCTCTTCTTCCCCTTCTCTCCTTCCTCTCCCCTCCCACCCTTCCCCCATCCCCTTCTCCCCTCACTCTTCTTCCCTCCCCCTCTCCCTCCACCCCTTCCCTTCCCCCTCCCTCCCCTCCCATCCTCCCCCTCCCTCCTTCCCTCCCTCTCCCTCATCCTCCCTCCGCCTCATCCTGCCCTGTTATCGCGAGCAACCAGATGGGGTTTTCACTCGTGGTATGAGGTCCCTTATCACGCCCAGTCGACGGAAAGATCAGGTCATGACGCCGCTTCCACCCCCCCCCCCCTTCCCTGATACCGTGTGCGGGGGGGGGGGGCGTGTGGTATTCGGGGCTAGAGCCTGGAATGGTATTTGTCGGGGTACCGCTATCTCGAGGTCTTTTTTTTCTCTTTTTTTTTTTTTTTTTTTTTTTCTGGGGGGGGGGGGTATTCGTGTGTTTCTTTATCTAATTTTACAGATATCCTGAAAGAGAGAGAGAGGGAGAGAGGGACAGAAGGAGAGAGAGAGGGAGGGAGAGAGAGAGAGAGATAGAGAGACAGACAGACAGAGACAGACAGACACACACACACACACACACACACACACACACACACACACACACACACACACACACACACACACACACACACACACACACACACACACACACACACACACACATATAGATAGATAGAGAGAGTGAGAGAGAAGCAGCGAAGGAGAGAGCGAGGGAGAGAGAGACAGAAGGAGAGAGAGAAAGAGAGAGAGCGAGAGAGAGAGATCGAGAGAGAGAGATCGAGAGAGAGAGAGAGAGAGAGAGAGAGAGAGAGAGAGAGAGAGAGAGAGAGAGAGAGAGAGAGAGAGAGAGAGAGAGAGAGAGAGAGAGAGAGAGAGAAGCAGCGAAGGAGAGAGAGAGAAGCAGCGAAGGAGTGAGAGAGAGAGGGAGAGAGAGAGAGAGGGAGAGAGAGAGGGAGAGAGCGAGAGAGAGAGGAAGGGACGCAGGAGAATCCGGCCTAAACTCTGGCGTCCTGAGGGAAGTAACTCAATTTGGGAAGAGAGGCTGAGTGTGAGATTATTTACAATTCAAGTACACAGTATGGCGTTGCCTGCGAGCGAGCCCTGGCGGGTTATTATGGCGTCAGGGATGTGGGGGGGGGGATTTATAATTTTATTTCATCTGAGCCGTCTGCACCGTTCTTGTAGGTGTTTGTCTGTGTGTCTGTCTGTCTTTATC
>NC_091549.1:225000-227500 GCF_042767895.1 Penaeus vannamei
AGGGGAGGAGGGAAAAGGGGGCAAGGAGAGGGGAAAAGCTGGAGAATCCATTAAGAAAATTTTGATATAGATGCTTGCGGCCCCGCGGGTTACGCCCTTTGGTGGATGTCCTGTGTATTTGGAGAGAGTGTAAATCATTTTGCCTTGTTACTGCCCGGGCTACTCTCGCGGATAAAACCCGTTTTTGGAGATGTGCAATTTATGCGAGGTGGACTTTTTAGATTAGCTTTTTTTCTTCTTCATTTTTTATTTTTATTTCTGATATCATTTATAAGATTTTTATGTTTTGTTTTGTCTGAGGCAAGGAGGAGGATTATTCGTTTTGATTATAACTGATTTTTTATTTTATCTTTTTATTATTTATATTCATTAAGACGATTATTTTTATTATAGCTGATTGGTCATTTTTATTATTACTGATTATTACGCGCGTGATTCGAACCTTTCTAGGTGAGAATTCTGACACCGTTTTGCCCACACCCACGGATTTTCTCCTTAATCCGTTGGTGATGTAGGAACAACATCAAAAACAACAACAAAAATAACAATATTAACATCAACAACACCACCAACATCAACAATTACATCAACAACGACATCAACAACAACAGCAAAAGCAAAACAACTACAACAATAACATCAACATCAACAACAACAACAACAACACCAACAGCAACAACAACAACAGCAGCAGCAAAAACAGCAAAAAAAGAAACAATAACAACAACAACAGCAATAACATGAATAACAACACCAACAACAACATCACAGCAACAACAACACCAACAACAACACATGGATCTTTATCTTCACCTGTTTATGCCTGGCTTATAAATCTAGGGATAAAAGCTGACGGATTTAGCCTTTTTGTGTTGTGGAGGGGGGTGGGGGGGGGCAGTAGGTTCTTGTCTCTCTTGTTTTTCTTGCTTTTCATTTTCTTTGTTTAGTCTTCAATCCATCTTTCTTTCTCCCCTTCCCTCCCTCCAATTTCCATCTCTCTCTCCCTCCCTCCTTCAATTTCCCTCTCTCCCTCCTTCCCTCCTTTCCTCTCACCTTCCCTTCCTGCCTTATTCCTTCTTCCCTTTCCCTCTCTCTCTCCTCTTTCCGTCCCATTTTCCTATTCTCCCTCCCTCCCTTTCCTCCCCTCCCTCCCTCCTCCCTTCCTTTCGCCTGCACATCCATCTTCTCAAAAACAAAGATAGATCAGTGAGGCGCAATTGACAAATGATTCCAAAGATCTCGCCAAAATGCTGTTCCCTCCCGATCGCCCTTAATACGCCGTCTTCAATGCATAGCTGAAGGTTTTATTGGGAATGCCATCTACTTTTTTCTCGGCGCAAACTCCATAAAATCAAACAGGCGTCTTTTTGAGCGCCGCCTCTCCGCTTTCCAAAGTTATAACTTCGATTCCCCCTTCCTCCCCTCTCCCCCTCTCCCCCTCTCCCCCTCTCCCCCTCTCCCTCTCTCTCCCTCTCCCCCCTCTCCCCCTAAACCCCCCAATCTCTCCATCTCTCTCCCCTCTCTTTCCTCCTCCTCGTACTCCTTCCCTTCCTCCCCCTCCTCCCATCTGCCTACCCCTGTCTCCTCCTACTCCTTCCCTTCCTCTCCTTCCTCCTCCTCCTCCTTCCTCCCCTCCACCTCTCTGCCTCCTCCATCCCTTCCTCTACCTACTCCTCCTCCCCCTCCTCCCCTCCCTCCCCCTCTTCCTCCCCTTCCTGTTCTCTGCCTCCGGCGTTCGACTCTTAACTTTCAGCATATCCGTCTTCATGCCTTCTCCCCTTTTCTCCCCTCTTCTCTGCCCTCTTCTCCCCTCTACGGCTCGCTTCCTCGCGTCTTCCTTCCTTCCTTCCCTTCCCTCGCCTTCCTTCAGCTTTCAGATACTTCCCTCTATCTTTTTTCCATTTCCTTCTCCCATCTTTCTGACTATTCCTTCTATCCGATATTCTCTCTCTTCCCCATTCTTCTACTCTTCCCTTTCTCCCATTTTCTTTCTCTTCCCCCTTCTTGTTACATTTCCCTCTAACCTTTCTTTCCCATTTTTTCTCCACATTTTCTACATTTCCCCGTGTCCCCTTTTCTTGCCCTTCTCTCTTTCCTCCTCCCCTTCCTCTCTCCCTTTCCTCCCCTTTATCCAACTTCCCTTCCTCCCCTCCCCTTTCCTCCTTCCTTCCCTCTATCCACTCTCCTCTTCCCTCCTTCCATCCTCCCCTTCTTCCCCCTTCCTCCCTCTCTATCCACCCTCCCCTTCCTTCTTCCCCTCTTTTCTCCTTCCTCCCTCCCCTTCCCTCTTCGTCTCCCCTCCTTCTCTTCCACCCTTCTATCCACCCTCCCTTTCCCCCTTCATCCTCAACCCCCCTTCCCTCCTTCCCTTCTCCCTCCCTTACCCCCTCCCACCCCCTCCTACTGTCAACCCCCACCCCGTTCCCCCCTCCCCCGCCCCCTCATCAGCCCCGCACCTCATCCACGAATTATCGCGGGGGGGGGGGGGGGAGTAGGTAAG
>NC_091549.1:232500-240000 GCF_042767895.1 Penaeus vannamei
TCTCTCTCTCCTTCCCTCCCTCCCTCCCTCCCTCCCTCCAGCATGTCAGAATCGGGACTGGAATTCAGTGACAGACAAGGGGGGAGTGGGAGAGGGGGAGGAGGGGAGGGGGAGACGAGCCGATGCCATGTTATGAGTGAATGGCTGACTTGTCACGGGAAACCTGTGTCCTCCTCCCTCCCTTCTCTCTCTCTCTCTCTCTCTCTCTCTCTCTCTCTCTCTCTCTCTCTCTCTCTCTCTCTCTCTCTCTCTCTCTCTCTCTCTCTCTCTCTCTCTCTCTCTCTCTCTCTCTCCCTCTCTCTCTCTCTCTCTCTCTCTCTCTCTCTCTCTCTGTGTCTTTTCTCTCTCCCCCTTCATCCCTCCCTCCCTCCCTCCCTCCCTCCCTCCCTCCCTCCCACCCTCCCTCCCTTCCTCCCTTCCTCCCACCATCTCTCTCCCTCCCTCCCTTTCCTCCCCATTTCGCTCCATAATCCCCTCCTCATCCGCCCCCCTCCCAGCCATCTCCCCTCCCCCTCCCCTTTCTCCTCTTTAAGCTGTCAGCGGGATTTTGGCCAAAGGGTGGATGTTAGTCTTATTTTCCCTTATTGTTGTTGTTATTGTTATAGTTACTGTTATTGTTATTTCTTGCTTTATCAGAATAGATGGTATCATTGTTATCCTCATTTAAGTTGTTATTATGATTTTTGTCACGATGATTATCATTATTGGTATTTTTATTATTGTTGTTATTAATATTATTGTTAATTATTATTTTTATTATTATTATTGATATTTTTATAATGGTAATTATTGTTATTGTCATAATCATTATTGTGATGATGATGAAGAGGATTGTAATGAAGAAGATTATTGTAATTACCATTATTATTATTATTATTATTATTGTTATTATTATTATTATTATTATTATTATTATTGTTATTATTATTATTATTATTATTATCATCATCAACATCATCATCATCATCATCATCATCATCATCATCATCATCATCATCATCATCATCATCATCATCATCATCATCATCATCATCATTATGTTAATATTATTATTATTATCATTATTGTTGTTATTATTATAATTATTGTTATTATTATTACTAGTATTATTATAATTATTGCTGTTATCGATACCATTATCATTAGTATACTTATTATTATCATTATTATCGTTATTCTTATTGTCATTATATTTATTATCATTTTTTTATTCATAAAAAAAACAAAACGGGAAAGTAAAATCAGTGAAGGGAAAGAACGAAAGAAAAAAGAAAATTCATGTATTTCGCTAAGTACTCTGAAAAAAGTCAGATCTCTGCCATAATATCCAATGAATTTTTCGAAAAGGAGAAGAAAGAAAATGGATCCGAAGAATAGAAAAAAGAGAAATGATACTAATAGATAAGAAAAAAATATAAAAAAAGAAAGTGAGATATCCTGAGAAAGAAAGATTGTAAAAGATATCGAAAACCCGAAGATTTTTAGGAATGCCAAAGGGTGATCGAAGAATTTTATATACGGTTAGACTCGCCGAAGACACGCCGAAGGAGAACCAGAAGGAGAAAGGGGGGAGAAAGAGGGAAAGGAGAGAAAGAGAGAGAGAGGAAGAGAAGAAAAAAGAGAAGAGAGAGAGAGTAAAGGAGAAAGAACGAGAAGGAGAAAGGGGGATGGAAGAAGGAAGAGAGAGAGAGAGAGAGAGAGAGAGAGAGAGAGAGAGAGAGAGAGAGAGAGAGAGAGAGAGAGAGAGAGAGAGAGAGAGAGAGAGTGAAAGAGAGGAGAGGGGAGAGAGAAAAGGAGAAATGGAAAATATTCGTACAATTAAAGGAGAGGGGAAGGAGAAAGGGGGAATAAGAGGAGAAAGAGAAAGCGGGATGAATCTAGAGCGCAGCCCGACGAAGGCCATCTTTCTCGGGAACGAGAGGGAGAAAGAAGGCAAGGCGGCATGCGAGGAGGGAGAGGGAGTGGGAGAGAGAGAGGAGAGGGGGGTAGGAGAGGTTGAGGGAGAGGGAGAGGGAGAGGGGGAGGGAGTAGGAGAAGGAGAGGGATTAAGAGTAGGAGTGAAAGTAGGAGAAAGGGATAGGGAGAGAAAGAGGTATGGGGGGAGGAAAGGGGAGAGGGAATAGGAGTGGGAGTGGGAGAGGGAAAAGGAGTCGGAGTAGGAAAGTGGGAGAGGGAAGAAAGGAGATAGAAAAAGAAAAGGGAGGAGAAAGAAAGAGAATAAAGAGAGAGAGAGAGAGGGACGAGGACCGTCGAGGGAGAATTAGATGACGCCAATATCCTTTTCAATTTCCATATAAGTTTTCCCGGCCATTTCCTGCCATCGCCAGGAGGAGTCAGGAATCCCGGCTGACACTTGGAAGGAGTCGTGAGGCCAGGCTGACACTTTGCCTGGTGTCAGAAGTCCCGGCTGACACTTTGCTTGGTGTCAGAAGTCCCGGCTGACACTCGGAAGGAGTCGTGAGGCCAGGCTGACACTTTGCTTGGTGTCAGAAGTTCCGGCTGACACTTGGAAGGAGTCGTGAGGCCAGGCTGACACTTTGCTTGGTGTCAGAAGTCCCGGCTGACACTTTGCTTGGTGTCAGAAGTCCCGGCTGACACTTTGCTTGGTGTCAGAAGTCCCGGCTGACACTTTGCTTGGTGTCAGAAGTCCCGGCTGACACTTTGCTTGGTGTCAGAAGTCCCGGCTGACACTTTGCTTGGTGTCAGAAGTCCCGGCTGACACTTTGCTTGGTGTCAGAAGTCCCGGCTGACACTTGCTTGATGCCAGAAGTGCCGGCTGACACTTTGCTTGGTGCCAGAAGTTCCGGCTGACACTTGGAAGGAGTCGTGAGGCCAGGTTGACACTTTGCTGGGTGTCAGAAGTTTTGGCTGACACTTTCTAGAAATAAAAAATCCCGACTGACTTTTGACAAGAGTCAGAAACCTATCACCACACAATTCTCCATTTCCTCTTTATTATAATTATTATTTTTAACTATTGTTGATAATATTATTATTATCATTACTATCATTATTATTATTATAATTATTCTCTCCATCTTCTTTTTCTTCCAATTCCTCTTCTTTTTTCCTTATAATTCTTCTTCCTCCTCTGTTTCATTGACGTAGGCTCGTAGTCATTGGTGGTCTCGGCTGACACTACGTAGGAGTAAGAGAGAGAGAGAGAGAGAGAGAGAGAGAGAGAGAGAGAGAGAGAGAGAGAGACAGAGAGAGAGAGAGAGAGAGAGAGAGAGAGAGAGAGAGGGAAAAAATGTCCTTGTATTACATTATCGTTATTTAATACTATTATTTTGTAGTTTTTTTTTTTTTTATTATTATCTTCTTCCTTCGATCCTTTATTATTATCCAATGATTGATAAGCATTTGTGAAATTGTTCTCCGACTGTTGATACAGACATGATAAAAACTATGATAAAAAGTGGCATTGATATTATTGGGTCTAACGATACCAATTTTTTATTACTATTTGAGTGTTAAATTTAAATCCATAGATCTATTTTTTGTTCACAGAGGAGATGCCAATTACATTTTAATGGTGAATTTACACGTTGGAAATAGTAGTATATGAAAAAAGTTATATTATTTTTCTAAGGAGACAATAATGATGATCATGATGTTGAAAATGATGATGGTGATGGTCGTGGTGGTGGTAGTGGTGGTGGTGATGATGATGATGATGATGATGGTGGTGGTGCTGGTGATGGTGCTGCTGATGGTGGTGTTGGTGATGATAATTATGGTGGTGATGGTGACGATTGTGACTCAGACTTCGATGTCTACAGATATGATTAGATGCAACGATCAGCCAATCACGAGTTTGACACCCTAATCCACCACAAAACTATCCCTGAATCTGAATGAATTTTTTTTTTTTTTTATCTCATCTTATGAGAAAAATAATCAAAACAACAAAATAATCATCACACACAAACAATAATGATAATAGTATTAGTAGTAGTAATAATAATGATGCTGATGATAATGATAAGATTAATAATAATAATAAATGAATAAATAAATGAATAGATAAATCAAATAAATATATAATAAGAAACAATAAAATACAGCACGTATCCCCCCGTTGTCACCCCCTCCCTCCCCGCCCCCTTATCCACTTTATTCCAACTATCCCGTGAATTGCTTGGATTAGAGGAGGATAAGGAGCAAAATCCCATAACAAATTATCCACATAATGATCACTCAACGCCAATTGAGTAACCGTAAATTCCTACCTCATTTGCATATTAAAATAGCCTGGTGATGAATGCAGGTTTTATTCATCGTTAGGAATACTTTGATTTAATTCGTCCAGAGTTTGCGGTATTCCAGATTCATTCGTTATTTATTTATATTTCTTCTATCTTTCTCTCTCTCTCTCTCTCTCTCTCTCTCTCTCTCTCGCTATCTGTCTATCTCTCTATCCCTGTCTGTCTGTCTCTCTCTCTCTCTCTCGCTATCTATCTGTCTCTCTCTTTCTGTCTGTCTCTCTTTCTCCTTCTCTCTCTCTCTCTCTCTCTCTCTCGCTATCTCTCTCTCTCTCTCTCTCTCTCTCTCTCTCTCTCTCTCTCTCTCTCTCTCTCTCTCTCTTTCTCTCTTTCTCTCTCTCTTTTTTACTTTTTATGATTACTGAAAAGAAGGAGAAGAAGAGGAAGAAGAAGTAGAAGAAGGAGAAGGAAAGCAAGAAATAATGAGGATTATAATAATAATGCTAATAATAATGATCATGATAATAATAATAATAAGAAGAAGAAGAAGAAGATAGGAGAAGGAGAAGGAAAAAGAAAAGAAAAAAGGAGAAAAGAGAAAGAAAAGGAGAAGGAGGAAGAAGAAAGCAGAGAAGAAAGAGAGAACAACGAACGAAAACTAAAGAAAGCAAAAGAAAATCATCCTATCAAGTTTCGGGTAATTTAGCCTGACAAGTAAATAACGCCATAAAAGGAAACATTATTACGATAACAAACATAATTTTAGACGAAATTTGGTGAATAATTTCCGAGAGAAGAAACTTTGCCAGCGGAATTTTCTGCTTACATCTACCTCCCCCCCCCCTTTCTTCCCCCTCTAGATCCCCGTGCCCCTTCCCCTCCCCCCCTCTATCCCCTCCCCCCTTTCGCCTGCCCCACTCTCTCCCCTCTGTATTTCTGTACTCCTTCCCCTCTCCTCCTCCCCTTTTAACCCCTCCCCATATAGTACCATTCCCCTCCCACCATCCCTCCTCGCTCCCTCCCCTTACATTGCCGCGCCCCTTCCCCCTTCCTCCTTCCCTCCCCCTTTCCCCTTCCCCCTCTCCCTTCCCTTCCCTCTTCCCCCTCCCCCTTTCCCCCTCCCCCTCCCCCCGTGAATGTTTTTTGGCTCCGACCCACCTCCTTAAAGATCTCTCCGTCCCCGTCTCTTCCTCTTTGCCTTAGGCCTAAAAAGGAAGTCAATCGCGTGTATAATCATTCAATCCCGCCTTCCTTTCTTATTTTTTATATTTTCTTCTTCTTTTTTATTTATTTTTGTCTTCCTTTTCCGTGTGTTTATTATCTTTCCATTCCTCTTCTATTCTTTTCTGTTTTTTTCTCTTTTCTTTTCTTCTTTTTCTTTTGGTCTCTCTTTTTCTTTCTTTATCCCCCTACCCCTTTTCTCTCTCTCTCTCTCTCTCTCTCTCTCTCTCTCTCTCTCTCTCTCTCTCTCTCTCTCTCTCTCTCTCTCTCTCTCTCTCTCTCTCTCTCTCTCTCCTCCCTCCCTCCCTCCCTCCCTCCCTCTCTCTTTTCTGTCCCTCTCTCTCTTTTATTTTTCCATGCAATTTATTTTTCTTGCATTTTTCATCTTTCTTAAAACAAATCGACGATGATGGCGATGGCTCATTCCCACCTAATTCCTCCGCCTCTTCCTCCTCCTCCCTCCCCCTCCTTCTCCTCCCCCTCCCCCTCCTCCCTCCTCCTCCCTCCTCCCCCTCCTTCTCCTCCCCCTCTCCCTCCTCCTCCCCTCCTCCCTCCTCCTCCTCCTCCCCCTCCCCCTCCTCCTCCCCTCCTCCCCCTCCTTCTCCCTCCCCCTCCTCCTCCCTCCTCCACCTCCCTCCTCCTCCTTCTTCTTCTTTTTCTTCTTCTTTCTCATCCTCTTTCTCCACCTCCTCCTCCACCCTCCTCCTCCTCCTCCTCCTCCTCCTCCTCTTCTCTTCTTCTTTGTCTTCCTCTTTCTCCACCTCCCTCTCCCTCTTCCTCCTCCTCCTCCTCTTCTTCTTCTTCTTCTTCTTCCTCCTCCTCCTCTTCTTCTTCTTCTTCTTCCTCCTCCTCTTCTTCTTCTTCTTCTTCTTTCTTCTTCCTCTTCTTCTTCTTCTTCTAACTCTTCTTCTTCTTCTTCTTCTTCTTCTTCTTTTCTTCTTTTTCTTCCTCCTCCTCTTCTTCTTCTTCCTCCTCCTCTTCTTCTTCTTCTTCTTCTTTTTCCTCTTCTTCTTCTTCCTCTTCATCTTCTTGTTCTTCTTCTTCTTCTTCTTCTTCTTCCTCCTTCCTCCTCCTCCTCCCCCTCCCCCTCCTCCTCCTCGCCCGCGTGACTCCCTGACTCGTTCCTCGTCCGCCCCAAACTCGTCCGGCGCCGCCGACCCGCCCCGAGCGGATCCCGTCCCACTCGTTCCAGGGACGCCTTTCCCGCCCACACCCTTCGCCCTCTCCTTCCTTGGCCCTTTTCATCGTCTATTTCTCCTCTATTCTCATCATCCTCTCCTTCCTTGGCCCTTTTCATCGTCTGTTTCTCCTCTACTCCCTTCGTCCTCTCCTTCCTTGGCCCTTTTCATCGTCTTTCTCTCCTCTACTCCCTTCGTCCTCTCCTTCCTTGGCCCTTTTCATCGTCTTTCTCCTCTACTCCCTTCGTCCTCTCCTCCCTTGGCCCTTTTCATCGTCTTTCTCTCCTCTACTCCCTTCGTCCTCTCCTTCCTTGGCCCTTTTCATCGTCTTTCTCTCCTCTACTCCCTTCGTCCTCTCCTTCCTTGGCCCTTTTCATCGTCTTTCTCTCCTCTACTCCCTTCGTCCTTTCCTTCCTTGGCCCTTTTCATCGTCTTTCTCTCCTCTACTCCCTTCGTCCTCTCCTTCCTTGGCCCTTTTCATCGTCTTTCTCTCCTCTACTCCCTTCGTCCTCTCCTTCCTTGGCCCTTTTCATCGTCTTTCTCTCCTCTACTCCCTTCGTACTCTCCTTCCTTGGCCCTTTTCATCGTCTTTCTCTCCTCTACTCCCTTCGTACTCTCCTTCCTTGGCCCTTTTCATCGTCTTTCTCTCCTCTACTCCCTTCGCCCTCTCCTTCCTTGGCCCTTTTCATCGTCTTTCTCTCCTCTACTCCCTTCGTCCTCTCCTTCCTTGGCCCTTTTCATCGTCTTTCTCTCCTCTACTCCCTTCGTCCTCTCCTTCCTTGGCCCTTTTCATCGTCTGTTTCTCCTCTACTCCCTTCGTCCTCTCCTTCCTTGGCCCTTTTCATCGTCTTTCTCTCCTCTACTCCCTTCGTCCTCTCCTTCCTTGGCCCTTTTCA
>NC_091549.1:245000-250000 GCF_042767895.1 Penaeus vannamei
TCCGCCACCACCGCCATCCCTCTTACCCTAATCACCATCATCATCACCCTTATCTTTATTTCTTACTCCATTTCACGATGACCATTATTATTTAACTTCATTAAAACTAACATCAACACATAATTACATTTCAAAGCTGGCACTAATAGCATTACAAAATAAGAATCCAAGAGAACATTAATTAATTTATAAACCTGAAATACTGGTCTGATAGTGAAGATGTGGGAAGAAGGATGACGATAATAAAGAGGAGAATGAATTAATTGAAAATTAGTAAAACAGAGAAAGAGAATGAAATGATGTAGGACGAGGGATGAAGGTGATGAAGGGGGAATAAAGATGAGGGAGGAGGGATGAAGATAGTGAAAAGGAGAATAAATTAAGTGAAGATTAGCAAAAAAAAATAAAAATAAAAAAAGTAAAAACAGCATTTGGGAAGAGGAAAGGAGATAAGGAAGAAGAGAATAAAGTAAAAATTAGTAAAATAGATAAAATGTGGTAAGAAGAATGAAGGTCACGAAGAGGACAATAAATCAAAAAATACTAATAAGAAAGAGAAAGAAAGGATGAGGGGAAAATACGAATATTATGAAGAGGAGGACAAATCAAGTAAAAATAATTTGAAAAAATAAATAAATAGAAAAAAAACGAAAAAGTCACTTGGAGGGGAATGTAACCAGATAGACTTGTCCTCAATATGATATTCAAATGATTCGCCCTTGGTTAGCATGTGGATTTAATATAACTCTCTCCCTCTCTCACTCCTCTCTTTCTCTTTCACCTCTCTGTCTGTCTGCTTATCTCTCTCTCTATCTCTCTCTCTCTCTCTCTCTCTCTCTCTCTCTCTCTCTCTATCTCTCTCTCTCTCTCTCTCTCTCTTTCTCTCTCTCTCTCTCTCTCTCTCTCCCTCTCTCCTCTCCCTCTCCCTCTCCCTCTCCCTCTCCCTATCCCCTCTCTTTTTCTCTCATTCTCTCTCTCTCTCTCTCTCTCTCTCTCTCTCTCTCTCTCTCTCTCTCTCTCTCTCTCTCTCTCTCTCTCTCTCTTTCTCTCTCTCTCTCCTCTCTCCTCTCCCCTCTCCCCTCTCCCCTCTCCCCTCTCCCCTCTCTCTTTTTCTCTCATTCTCTCTCACTTCTGCATATAATTAGATTAAAGCCCAAACTTACCTTAAGGGAATGGGCTGGACGTAACGACCCGGAATAAAATTTTATGCTTGGTTTATCTGATAAGAACAATTAGTCCTAACAATGCGAGTGGTGCGTGTGTGTGTGTGTGTGTGTGTGTGTGTGTGTGTGTGTGTGTGTGTGTGTGTGTGTGTGTGTGTGTGTGTGTGTGTGTGTGTGTGTGTGTGTGTCTGTCTGTCTGTCTAAGCGTATACATGTTAGCTATACTATATGGATAGCTATACTATATCTATCACCACGACTATCTCTGCTATACTTCTACATTCACATATTCATATCCCCATCGCTTTTATAAAACTAAAACATTAGATTTCCCATAATACGAATCTCACCGTCTGACTCTGACTCTCTGACTCTCTCTCTCTCTCTCTCTCTCTCTCTCTCTCTCTCTCTCTCTCTCTCTCTCTCTCTCTCTCTCTCTCTCTCTCTCTCTCTCTCTCTCCATCGCCTCTATAAAACACTGAATACCCCATAGCACGAATCTCCCCGTATGACTTTCATGTTTTTGTTCATAGATCGCTTCCCCAAAGGATATGCTGAACGGCCATCCGCGCGTGACGGTATGGAAATGTGCAGGAACGTTCCATGACCTTTCACCTGAAAAAAGGGGGAAAGTAACAACAGCCGACCTTTATGGGAAGAACTGCCTCGGACTTGCCTTAACTGCTCCTAAAATCAATCGGACTCCAATTGATCCCTTAGCGCGAAAGGGAACCACAGAGAAGGGGAGGAGAGGAGAGGAGAAAGGAGAGAAGGGGAGGAGAGGAGAGGAGACAAGAGAAGAGAAGACAGGAGAGGAGAAGAGAGGATAGGAGAGGAAATACAAGGAAAGGAGGGGAGAGGGAGAGAAGAGAAGAGAGAAGAGAGCAGGAAAGATTAGAAGACAGGAGAGGTAGAGAGTAGATGAGAGGAAAAAAAAATAAAAGAGCAGAGGAGAGGAGAGAAAGGAGAAGGGAAAAGAAAAGGAAAAGGAGGGAAGCGAATATTAGCTACGAGAAGAGAATAAAAAAAAATGTTTTAAAAAAGAGGAAAATATCCCTCTCCCCCTTCCTCCTTCCCTCACCCCCCCCCACCCCTCTCACCCCACCCCTCTCCTCTCTCAGCGCCCCGTTCCCTACTGTTCTCAATCCTTTGATCGGAGTCACCATTTCACTGCGTAATGAGAATACGATGCGCCCCGATAACCACAGGGGTGAAATTAGGTCAATACAAGCACAAAAGCACAAGCAAAAAGGCACACGTAACTCTGGGGCGAAAAGATTAAGTGTGCTTAGCGAAGGAGGAGGAGAGAGAACGGGAGGAGAATGTAGTGATGGCGGATATATATTGCAAGGAATAGCGGGTTGTTTCATGTGATGAAACGTTTGTGTGTGGGAGAGAGGGAGATAGAGATGGAGAGAGAGAGAGAACGAACGAGCGAGAGAGACCGAACAAAAGAGAGGAAAAGAAAAAAAGCAAGAGAGACAAGGAAACAGGGAGCCAAAAAAAGGCTCAGAAGTCCATAATCACGCAAGTGTTTCATCCCCTCGTTTGTATATATCTGCATTTTGAACCGCCCATCAGCGCGGCTTCACGCCCGCGTATCAATATTTCCTTCCTGCCCTAATTGAGGCCGTCGACGCTCTCACTCCACGCCACCTCGAGGGTGACTAATGAGGTTCAAGGCTCACCTCGGGCGGCAGCGATGGACACCTGTCGTCAAAGGGTTGAGGCTAATCAGGCGTCGCGTCGCTTCCTCCAGCGCCGAACCCGCGCCTGGCGGAAGGCGCGCTCTAACACTATATATATATATATATATATATATATATATATATATATATATATATATATATATATATATATATATATATATGTGTGTGTGTGTGTGTGTGTGTGTGTGTGTGTGTGTGTGTGTGTGTGTGTGTGTGTGTGTCTGTGTCTGTGTGTGTGTGTGTGTCTGTGTCTGTGTCTGTGTATGTGTGTCTGTGTCTGTGTGTGTGTCTGTGTGTGTGTCTATGTGTGTGTGTGTGTGTCTATGTGTGTGTGTGTGTGATTGTGTATGTGTGTGTGTGTGTGTCTGTGTCTGTGTGTGTGTGTGTCTGTGTATGTGTGTGTGTGTGTGTGTGTGTGTGCATGTTCATTTATTGTTCACGGTTATATTAAAACAGGGGAAAATGCCTTCATTGCTAATTTATGATACGCTTCACAATAAATCTCTTTTTAATACTGGGAGGCCATATGCACAGGATGTGCAGCCCACGCCAGGAGAAAAATAGGAGAGGGGGAGAGAGAGAGAGAGAGAGAGAGAGAGAGAGAGAGAGAGAGAGAGAGAGAGAGAGAGAGAGAGAGAGAGAGAGAGAGAGAGAGACAGACAGAAAGTGAGAAAGTGAGAAAGAGAGAGAGAAAAAAAAGAAATAGAGTGAAAATGAGTAATTGAGTGAGCGAATCAGTACGACGCACACACAAACAGAAACAGAAACAGAGGGAAAAGAAGAACCGATCCCCCCCTCTCCCCTCCCTCCACCTCCCCCGCCCCTGCTTAACTCTTGATTCGCATTTCCACGAACGACACAAAAGGCAGAACATGACACATTTGTTCTGGTGTCGCTCCGCCTTCCGTTCTCGAAGACGACGCTGTTTTTCGTCGTTTATTAAGGCAATGAATGCTCTCTAAAAAAGAATAATGATTTTATATGGATAGATATGATAATGATAATGACTCTAATGATGAATATTATATGTTAGTGAATATTCTATGAGGGATTTTGAGCCAAATTGAATCTTCGAAAATCCGTGGGTGTATTGTTTTCTTCCCTTTTTCTTCTAATTGTGTATTTATTTATTTTTTTCGTGTATATCTTGTTATTTTCTTCTTGTCTTTCCTCGTTGTTTGTTTGTTTATCTGCACATTTGTCTGCTATTTTTCTCTCTCTTTCTTTCTTTCTCTCTCGCTCCTTTCTCTCTCTCTCTCTCTCTCTCTCTCTCTCTCTCTCTCTCTCTCTCTCTCTCTCTCTCTCTCTCTCTCTCTCTCTCTCTCTCTCTCTCTCTCTCTCTCTCTCTCTCTCTCTCTCTCTCTCTCTCTCTCTCTCTCTCTCTCTCTCTCTCTCTCTCTCTCTCTCTCTCTCTCTCTCTCTCTCTCTTCTTTCTCTCTTCCATTTTCACTCCCTCTCTCGCCCATTCTCCTCCCTCTCCCTCTCCCTCTTTCGCTCAACAAAAAACCGAAATGAAAATATACACGAATAATAATGATCCCAAAAATCAGAAAGTAGGGAGCGGAGACAGGGGGACAGAGAGGGAAAGAGGATTCTCACCTTCCTTCCCTCGCCTCCCCTCACCTTCTCCCTCCCTCTCCCCTCCTCTTTTTTTCCTGTTCCTCTCTCCCCTCGTCTCTATTTCCCCTCTCCTTCCCTCCCCATCTTTCACGCCATTTACCCATCCTCCTCTTTTTTTTTTCCTCCGTCTCGTTTCTCCTCTCCATTCCCCCTTCCCCTTTATTTCCCCCTGTTTACCCTCATCCGTTTCTCCCTTCCCCTCTATTTTCCACCAGTTTCCCTCTCCCTTCCCTTCGCTTCCCGCTCCTCTCTATTCCCCTCTCCCCTCTTTTCCTCCCCTCTCCCTTCCTCCCTTCCTCTTCATCCCCCATCCCCTCTTTTTTCTCCTATCCCCTCCCCCCGTCTTCTCCATCCCCCCTCTCCCTTCTTTCTTCCACCGATCCCCTCTGCCCTCCCCCCGCTTTCCTCCTTTTTATACAACCCCCCCCCTTCCCTCCTTTCCCCTCCCCGCCGCCTCCCCCGCTAGAATTAATGCCGAGCGGAGTTGGATGTTTGAACAGCGTCTCTC
>NC_091549.1:255000-265000 GCF_042767895.1 Penaeus vannamei
TCCTTCCCCCCCCCCTCTCTCTCCCTCTCTCCCTCTCTCCTCCCCCCGCACCTTCCCTCTTTCCTCCCCCCCCCCTTTCTCCCTCTCTCCCTCCTTCCTCCCCCCCCCCCCCTCATGTTTCCGGCACCCCGCGAAACTCCCCCTTCGCCACAAGGCTGACGAGGTGGCCAGATTTCCGAAGGGGAAGCGGGACAAAGCCGAGGGTTTGTTTGGAAGGAACTGCGCGGACGGGGGGGGGGGGGGGGGGACAGCGCTCTCTGGAGATATCGTTAGACATGAATGCATACACACGGAGACACATGCGGGTACATACACACACGCGCGCGCGTATGTATGTATGTATGCATGTATATATGTATTTATATGTATACATAAACTGACACATAGATAAACACATACACGCATATATAAACACACACGCACATGCACACATACATTTATAAACACACACACACATTTAAACACATACACACGAATATGTATCCATATTGTATGCAACTTCTGCAGTTAATCTAGATTTGAAGACCAGTTGTGTATTTTCACGCACTGATGGAAATCTATTTTGTTTCGCTTTCAACTTCTCTCTTTTTTATGTGTCTTTCTCTCTCTCTCTCTCTCCTTTTTTCTTTCTCTTTCTCCTTTTCCTTCTCCTCTCTCTCCCTCCATACCACCCTCTCTCCTCCCTTCCCTTCACACGCCTTTGACGGAAGGAAAGCGAAAACAACGAAAGGGAGAGAGAGAGAGAGAGAGAGAGAGAGAGAGAGAGAGAGAGAGAGAGAGAGAGAGAGAGAGAGAGAGAGAGAGAGAGAGAGAGAGACCGAGACCCTGACAAGTTTATTGAGACAAGTGGTTACACCTCAAAAGGATGAGGTAACATATGTTATCCTCACCCCCACCCCGCCCCCCCCCACAGGCGAAAACGAGAGAACCAAAGCGAGAGCAGGAACACGAGAGCGGAACCGCGAGGCCGAGAACAAGAGAACGAGAGGGAAACCGCAAGAGAACGAGAGAACGAGAGTGAAAGAACGAACACCGTGAAACCAAAAAGAGAGATGGAGAGACAGAGAAAACAAGAGATAGAGTACGAGAGTCATAGAGAACGAGAACGAAAGACAGAGAGAGCGAGAACCGGAGCACGAGAGAGACGTAGAGACCGAGAACAAGAACGTAATATAGAGAGTACGAGAAAGACATAGAGAACGAGAGAGAGAGAGTACAAAAGCGACATAGAGAACGAGACAGAGAACGAGAGAAACAGAGAGGACGACCACGAGAGACACACAGAGAATGAGTTGGAGAGAAAACGAGAGAGACTCGGATCACGAACGAGAGAGCCCTAGAGAACGAGACCGAGAACGGGGAGGCAGACCGCACCGGAAACGAGCCCGCGATGTATAGTTTTCCAAAGATCAAGACGAAGCCGTAAGATGCAGAGCCGCCTCCTCCTTCTCCGGCCACTTCCTTCCTTCCCGACGCGGGCATTTCCTTCACGAAGAGGGCGAAAGAGGGAACAGGTAAGGACCCCGTGATAAAAGAGGGGAGAGAGGGGGGAGGGAGGAGGGAGAAGGGGGACGAGAGGAAAAATAATAGACAAGGAGCGATCGATAGCCACTTGTTTAACAAAGCGGAGATTTCTCGTCTTAATTCTTTTTTATTTTTTCTTTCTTTTCTTTCTTTCTTCGTCTTCTTTTTACTTTTTTTTTTTTGCTTTTTTCTATTTTCTCTCTCTCTCTCTCTCTCTCTCTCTCTCTCTCTCTCTCTCTCTCTCTCTCTCTCTCTCTCTCTCTCTCTCTCTCTCTCACTCTCACTCTCCCTCTCCCTCTCCCTCTCCCTCTCCCTCTCCCTCTCCCTCTCTCTCACCCTCTCCCTCTCCCTCTCCTTCTCCCTCACCCTCTCCTTCTCCCTCCCTCCCTCCCTCCCCCCCCTCTCTCTCTCTCTCCCTCTCTCCCTCGCTCGCTCGCTCGCTCTCCCTCTCTTTTTTCCAAGAATGAAGATATTGGGGTTAGGCGATATTAATCAAGATTTGGTTGATTTAAAGGAAGTGCCGGGGGTTCGGAAACGGCTTACTGGAGCTACGGCGAAGAGGGATGGAGGAAGGAAGGGAAACGTGAATGGAAGGACGGAGGGATGGAGGAGGAGGAAGAAGAGGAAGAAGAAGAAGAAGAAGAAGAAGAAGAAGAAGAAGAAGAGGAGGAGGAGGAGGAGGAGGAGGAGGAGGGGGATGGGGAAAAGGAGGAAGAGGAGGAGGAGGTGGAGGTGGGGGAAAAGGAGGTGGAGGTGGAGGAAGACCATGGAAACGGGAAGAGGGGGAGGGACTGAGAATATGATGGAAGGGTAGGGTTGGAAAGTGAACAAGATGGAAGGAGAGAGGGAGGGAAGAGAGGGAGAGGGAGGGGGCGGAGGGGGAGAGAGAGAAAGACAACCGAAGAGACAGACGGAAAAGCTGAAAAATATATTTATTAAATACACAAAGAAGCTGGGTCCAAGGAGGGAAACACACACACTCACACACACACACACACACACACACACACACACACACACACACACACACACACACACACACACACACACACACACACACACACACACACACACCAGTCCAGTTAGGAAGCCAAGACCCACGCTGGAGTCCCAGGAAGGTAGCAGCCTCTGACACACGACCTCGCCCTCATAGTCCATAGACCCCGTTCAGAACCCCGGCGCATAAACCCAAGCAGAAGAGTTCATGTCGCTTGCATTAAGGCAAGATATTACAAGCCGGTTTGGCAGGTATTGCCCCGTGACAGGGAATTATGCGAGCGTATATTAGCCGGCGCAATGCTCGGAGTTTTGACGTAGTGCAGTTCGGAGCAGCTGCGAAGTGGTCCCGCCTGCTCGCCTGTGACGACTGACATAACAATTCCAAATATGCGACGTCGTTAGTCAAAGTAATTACCTCCAAGATAGATGAGAGCGAGCAGGTACGAGAGAGAGAGAGAGAGAGGGGACGAGGGAGAGAAGAGCGGAGGGGAAAGGCGAGAGAGGAGACGCAGGGGAGGAGTGGAGAGGGAGGGGTAGGGACGAGAGAAGGGTGGAGGGTGAAGGGGGAGGAGAGAGGGGAGAGAGAAGGAGGGTGAGGAGAAAGAGAGAAGGGAGGTGAGGGGAAGTAGGGAGAGGGGAGATAAGGGTGAGGAGATGGAGGGGAAAATGGAGAGTGAGGGGAAGGAGAGAGAGAGCAGGAGGGCGAGGGGAAGAAGAATGGAGGTAAGGGTTAGGGGATGAGGGGGAAGAGGGGGAGGGGGAGGGGAGAGATCGGGAAGAGGAAGGTGAAGGAAAGGAGAGAAGGGAGCGGGAGAGGGGTGGTAGAAGGGAGGGGAGAGAAACAGGGGAGGGAGCGCGGAGGAGAGAACGAGGAGAGGGAACGGGAAGAGGAGGGCGAGGGGGAGGGGTAAGGGGAGGGAGGAGAGGCAAAGGGAGGAGGAGGGTGAGAGATTAGGTTCTTAGGAAGGGAAAGTTGGAGGAGGAGGAGGAGCTAGAGGAAAAAGAAGAAGAAAAAGAACAGGAGGAAGAACAGGAATAGGAAGGGGAAGAGGAGGAGAAGAAGAAGGAGATGGAGGAGAAGGAGGAAGAATAGGAGGAGGAGGAGGAGGAAAAGGAAGAAGAAGAGGAAGAGGAAGAAGAAGAAGAAGAAGAAGAAGGAGAAGAAGAAGAAGAAGAAGAAGAAGAAGAAGAAGAAGAAAAAGAAAAAGAAAAAGAAGGAGGAGGAGAAGGAGAAAGGAAAGGACGAAGAAAAAGGAAAATAAGATCATAACCCAGAGTAAAGGAAAGACACAGAAATAAAGAAAAATATGAAGAGACAGAAGAACGAGGAACAAAAAATAAATAATTGAATAAATAGACAAAAGAAAAAAACAAATGACGCGGAAAAGGGTTTAAGGAGAAAAAATGTCCCGAAGGATACGTTTCCCGAAATTCCCACGACGCGAGCGCATGACGTCATTCAATGGCGGAGCAAAAGGAATGGCTTATTCGAATTAATTGTCCATATCGCGAATTCGGCGGATGTTTCCCGAATATCATGAATGTGCACAGCGGTAGCGGCTGGGATGTACACACACACACACGCACACTCAAACATACACTTACATAAACATAAAGACACACACGTAGAAAGAGAGAGAGGGGGGAGGGAGGGAGGGCGGGAAGGAGGGAGGGAGAGAGAAAATGAGAATGAGAGAATAAGAGAGAATGAGAGAGAGAGAGAGAGAGAGAGAGAGAGAGAGAGAGAGAGAGAGAGAGAGAGAGAGAGAGAGAGAGAGAGAGAGAGAGAGAGAGAGAAAGAAAGAAAATGAGAGAGGAGGAATGATAGAAAGAGAATAAGAGAGTGAAAAAAAAACTAATTGGGAAAGAGTGGAAAACAAAGTCGTGGCTTCGCAGAAAGGTCAACTTACCAATGCGAAGCAATACAAATGCCTTAAGTGCTTATCGACGAAATCCAAGCAAAAAAAAAAAAAAAAAAAAAAAAAAAATCAGGCCACGCACTTTATCCCCCCCCCCCCCCCAAAAAAAATCGTGAAAATTAAATATAAAATCCGAATTAGTTGCATAATTGCCCTTCCGCCCGGGGCAAAGCTTTCCCTCAAGTCTCTGGGTAATTCAGGTCGAATCAATAGCGCCTGAATCGCCGATGCTTGCCCGCGGGCGCTGCGGGCGGGAAGGAGGGCGCGCCAGGAGATAGTACGAAAACGTTCGTAGTTTTTGGTCACTATTATCAATTATCATTATTATGATTATTTTATTATTATTATTATCGTTATTATGATTATTTTCTTCTTCTTCTTCTTCTTCTTATTATTATTATTATTATTATTATTATTATTATTATTATTATTATTATTATTATTATTATTATTATCATAAGTATTATTATAATTATTATCATTATTATTATTGTTATTATTATTATTATTATTATTATTATTATTATTATTATTATTATTATTATTATTATCTTAAGTATTATTATAATTATTATTATTATTATTATTATTATTATTATTTTATTATTATTATTAATATTATTATTATTATCATTATTATTATTATAATTATCATCATCATCATTATTATTTGGCGCGCTGAAAAATGTCGTATTCGTATTTTGGCGCTCTTAAAAAGAAGGAAAAATCATTTTCGTGTTTTTTAGCGCGGGAAGAAAAGGGAAAAAACTCTCCTTTTCGCGGGAGGGGGGGGGTTATTTTCGTATTTTGATGTGCGAGTCATGATGATAACAATAATCATGACAATAATAATAACTATGATAATGATAATGATGATTATGATAATAATAATAATGATGATAACAATGATAATGATTAATGATAATAATGATAATAATAATAATAATAATAATAATAATAATAATAATAATAATAATAATAATTATAGTAATAATAATAACGATAATAATAATAATGATAATGATAATAATAATAATAATAATAATAATAATAATAATAATAATAATAATAATAATAATAATAATAATAATAATAATAATAGTAATAATAATGATAATAATAATAATAATAATAATAATAATGGTAACAATAATAATTGTAATTATTATTATTATTATTATTATTATTATTATTACTATTTTTATTATTATTATCTTTATTTTAAATAATAATCATAAATGAATTCATTAACTAATCAATAAGTAAATAATCAAAGATAAAAGACTTACATATCAACGCACTATAGAAATAACATTTGTCTCTTGGCTTGGGAGTCAAACAACTCAATTTCGTAAAATGATAAGCGTCAAAAAAGAAAGAAAAAAATCTGTCTCATTTCAGCATATAATGAAAATAAACATTTACGTATTTTGACTCGGGGAAAAAATCGCGTTCGTATTTGGACGAGCGATGGAAATAAAATCGCGTTCGTATTTGGACGAGCGATGGAAATAAAATCGCGTTCGCATTCCGCCAATCGCGCGAAAAAGCAACTCACTTTCGCATTTTTTGGCGGACGAAGGAAATAAAATCGCTTTCGCATTCCAACGCTAGCGCGGAGAGAAAGAAGAATAAGAAGAAAGAAAAAAAAAACTCGAGCGCGCGACCCCCCCCCCCCCAAACAAAAAGAAAAAAAAGAAAACACTTTCATACACGAAGAAAAAAAGGAAAAGGCTGATAGGCTGAAACCGCAGCGCCGCTCTGAGCTTTCCTCCTCTTACTCTGGTTCATTTCCGGATGTTATTTCACGCCACAACGCTTAGGACGAATGGCTGCTCTCAAATGCACGCACACGCACGCATGCACGCACGGCTGTACCCGTAGACATGGTGAGAGGGAGAGGGGGAGGGGGAGATGGAGAGAGGGAGGGGGGGAGGGAGGGGGAGGGAGAGAGGGAGGGGGAGGGGGAAGGAGAAGGAAAGGAGGAAGGGGATGGAGAGGGAGAGAGATAAAGAAAGAAAGAGAGAGAGGGAAGGAAAAAAAGATAAATACAAAGACAAAGAAAGAAAGAAAATGAGAAAGAGAAAGAGAAAGGGAAAATTCAAGCCAAAGTCCGAAGGAGAGCCTTCCCCAATGCTTCCATCACGCCCACAGGCCCTTCCTGCCAACCCTCCTTCTTTCTCTTATCCATAAACTCTCGCGAATTCTCTCTCTAACTGCTTCCCCCGCCGCAAAATGACCCCCCCCCCCCGCTATCCATAATCTCTAGATGGATTTTTATGATCCACGGCATCGAACACAGACACAAATTCTTCCAGCATTCAATCTGAGGCAGTGGATGGCTGGGGGGAGATGGTGGGGGGTGGGGGTGGGGGTAAGAAGTGGAATGGTGTGAATGATGTATCGGACACCTTCGCCTTCTCTCTCTCTCTTCTTTTATCTCTTTTTCTTTATTTTTCTGGGACTGTCTGTCTGTTTCTTTGTCTTTCTTTCCTTCTCTCTCTGTCTCTGCTTTCTCTGTCTCTCTCTCTACCTCTCTCTCTCTCTCTCTCTCTCTCTCTCTCTCTCTCTCTCTCTCTCTCTCTCTCTCTCTCTCTCTCTCTCTCTCTCTCTCTCTCTCTCTCTCTCTCTCTCTCTCTCTCTCTCTCTCTCTCTCTCTCTCTCTCTCTCTCTCTCTCTCTCTCTCTCTCTCTCTCTCTCTCTCTCTCTCTCTCTCTCTCTTTCTCTCTCTTTCTCTCTCTCCTACTCTATCTCTCTCCCTCTCTGCCTGTGTATGTGTCTCTCGTTTAGAAGATAAACTCTCCCTTTTCGAGAGATATTGGGCCCTCCGAAGACCCCACTCATCACCGACATATTGAAAGGGTGGCGGGAAGGTCGGCGCGGGGCGGGGGAGGGGGACGGGGAGGGGGAGGGGGGAGGGAACAGCCATACTTAAAGAGTTCGAAACTGTGCCTCCGCTGTTACCTCCAGGCGACATCTGGCTCGGGTTATTCGAAGCCTGACCTCTGTGCCCCGGCCGCTTACACGCTCATATTGACCTCTTGTGACCCGAAATTATACGCTGCGGAGCGTGCCCGTGTTGGAAATGGTGATAGTTGGGAAATAAAAGAATTTATAACGCAGTCCAAAGTTGCAATTTCAAGCTCGTGGGGCCATTCGTTGCGCGGAAAGCACGCCGGGCGAGTGAGATTTCCTTCTTCCCTTCCAGTCACGATCGCTTTCTTTGTTTTCTTTGTTTTCTTTGTTTTCTTTGTTTCCGATACGAATTCGGGACGCTCTTTTTCATTACTGGATTTATTTCTTTTGTTAAGCTCTTTGGGAAACGAATAACTAGAGGTGCTGTTCGCTGCCGACGCCCGCCGCCGCTTCATATTTCTTATTTCCGTTGTTTCGGCTTATTACGGGGAAAAGTTTGTTGTTGATGAGGCGTGAAATTGGTTTCTCTCTCTCTCTCTCGCTCTCGCTCGCTCTCGCTCGCTCTCGCTCGTTATCTCGCTCTTTCTTGCTCTCTCTTTCTCTCTCTCTATTTCTCTCTCTTTCTCTTTCTCTCTCTTTCTCTTTCTCTCTCTTTCTCCTTCTCTCTCTTTCTCCTTCTCTCTTCTCTCTCTCTCTCTCTCTCTCTCTCTCTCTCTCTCTCTCTCTCTCTCTCTCTCTCTCTCTCTCTCTCTCTCTCTCTCTCTCTCTCTCTCTCTCTCCTCTTTCTCTCTCTCTCTCTCGCCTCTCTCTCTCTCTCTCGCTCTCTCTCTCGCTCTCTCTCCTCTCTCTCTCTCTCTCTCTCTCTCTCTCTCTCTCTCTCTCTCTCTCTCTCTCTCTCTCTCTCTCTCTCTCTCTCTCTCTCTCTCTCTCTCTCTCTCTCTCTCTCTCTCTCTCTCTCTCTCTCTCTCTCTCTCTCTCTCTCTCTCTCTCTCTCTCTCTCTCTCTCTCTCTCTCTCTCTCTCTCTCTCTCTCTCTCTCTCTCTCTCTCTCTCTCTCTCTCTCTCTCTCTCTCTCTCTCTCTCTCTCTCTCTCTCTCTCTCTCTCTCTCTCTCTCTCTCTCTCTCTCTCTCTCTCTCTCTCTCTCTCTCCCTCCCTCCCTCCTTTTACTCTCTCCCTCTTATACTCCAATAATTTCACTCGATGACATCCACACGAAAAAAATCCAAAGAGGAACTAGTTCAGAATATCTGAGGAATGTTTTCCTCCCTCTCCTCCCCTCCCCATCTCCCCCTCCCCATCTCCCCTCCCTAACGCCCCCTGCTCCCATCATCCCCAACACCGCCTCCCACTCCCTCTCTCTCCTTCTAACCAATCTCCACCCCGCCCTCCCCCTCTATGACCCATCTCCAACACCATACCCAACTCCTCTCCCTTTCTGACCCAACTCCTCTCCCTCTCTCCCCTTTGCCTTCTCCTTCTCTAAACCAACCCTCTCCCTCCGAATCCCCACCTCCGTTTCTCTCTATCTCCGCCCCTCATCCCCTCATCCCCACTCCCAGCCCCTCTCTCATCCCCTCTCCCTCTCCCTCTCTCATCCCCTCTCCCTCTCCCTCTCTCCTCCCCTCTCCCTCTTTCATCCCCTCTCCCTCTCCCTCAGCTCCTCATCCCCTCTCCCTCTCCCTCTCCCTCCCTCATCCTTTCTCTCCCTCCCCCCTCCCTGACCCTCCGCCCCTTAGTTGGAGGGGCGCGCTGACGAGGGCGGGCGGCGACCTTGGCTTGGTGGGCGTCAGACCTTATGCCCTCAGACCTGCTTAATGAGGTTTCCTGCTTTGTTGGGACGTCCCCGTCGGAGCATGCAGGGGGGGGGGAGGGGGCGGTCGCTTCTGCTGCTCTTTGGGAGAATCTTTGGTGTTTTTGTGGGGGTGGGAGGATGGGGGCTGTTTCTTTCGCCTTCTTTCTTTCTTTGTTTATTTTCTTTCTCTCTCTCTCTCTCTCTCTCTCTCTCTCTCTCTCTCTCTCTCTCTCTCTCTCTCTCTCTCTCTCTCTCTCTCTCTCTCTCTCTCTCTCTCTCTCTCTCTCTCTCTCTCTCTCTTTAAGTGAATAGACTTTGAGGATGTTTGTAGCGGGAACCGGACCTTTGAAGTGTGTTTTTAACCTTTTTTTATCTTTTTTTTTGCATATCTGCACATGATTCAGCTAGGTTGCTAGGATGCGTATGAGCGTGAAATTTGCCCCCGAAAGAGGGATGGAGGGAGAGAGAGAAAGAGAGAGAGAGAGAGAGAGAGAGAGAGAGAGAGAGAGAGAGAGAGAGAGAGAGAGAGAGAGAAAGAGAGAGAGAGAGAGAGAGAGAGGAGGGTGGGGGAGGGAAGGAGGGAGGGAGAGAGAAAGAGATAGAGAGAGAGAGAGAGAGAGAGAGAGAGAGAGAGAGAGAGAGAGAGAGAGAGAGAGAGAGAGAGAGAGAGAGAGAGAGAGAGAGAGAGGGGGGGGGAGGAGAGAGGGAAGGAGAGAGAGAGAGAAAGGAAAGAAAGAAAAGAAAAGAAAGAGAAAGAGAGAGAAAGGGAAGAAAAGAAAGAAAGAAAGAGATTCAGTAGACTTAAAGCGTAGACCCACTTTCCACCCTCACCCCCGCCGTCGCCGCTCTC
>NC_091549.1:270000-282500 GCF_042767895.1 Penaeus vannamei
AGAAAACGAGATAAAATCAGGTAGGAATAGAGAAGGCCGTTTGAAGTTGAGAGAGAGAGAGAGAGACAGAGACAGAGAAAGAAAAAAAAAGAAAGAACATACGTAAAACCTTTATTCTACACGACATCACTCCTTCTCAAAAAAAAAAAAAAAAAAAAGACACGAAAAAATGAGTACACAAAATTGGCAACCGCCGCGTAAACCAACCCCCCACCCCTTCCCCCTCCTCACCCCTCCCTACCCCTCCCCACCCCTCTTTAATTTCCTTAACCATCCCCGCTTCCTTGTAAAGAAAAGCCAAGACCAAAGAAGCCTCGACGTAAACCACGTATAGATGGCGCTGACTTGACAAGGACATGAGACCGAGGGTGATGAGACAAGATGCTGGATGCTGGAAGATGCTGAAAGATGCTGCTGTTATTGAACGGGAGTCCCTGCCAAGACGCGGGCGACAGAGAGAGGGGGAGAAGGAGAGGGGGAGGAGGAGGGGGGGAGAGAGAGAGGGAGAGAGGGAGAGAGAAGGAGAAGGAGAGAGATAGAGAGAGAGAGGGAGAGTTAGAGAGAGAGAGAGAGAAGAGAGAGAGAGAGAGAGAGAGAAAGAAAGAAGAGAAAGAGAGAGAGAGAGATAGAGAGAGAGAGAGAGAGAGAGAGAGAGAGGAGGGGGGGGGAACAGCGGTTTGAGATAACATGCAGAGGGGAAGGAAGGGGAGGGAAGGGTAGGGTAGAAGAAAAAAGGGAGGGAAAGAAAGAGTGAGGGGGGGGGGGGCTGGGGAGGGAGAGTACAGAAAAGAGAGAGCGAAAGAAAAAGGGAGACCTGAGATGCTGTTGTGACGAGCCGTGATAGAAAGCGGATAAGAACTAGATTATGACAATAAAGGAATGTGAAGAATGTAAAGACATGGCTGCTACGACCTAAAAGATTATTTTCTTCAGACGATCTTTGAAGAAAACTCGGAAGAGGAAAATCATAGGAATATAAACTCCAAACAAAAGGCAAATATAAAGAAAATAAAGGATTGCGCATATTTGAGAAAAGAGACTTGCTAAAGAGAATAAAACAAAGAAAACTATATATAAAACACACAAAAATGGCTCTAGCAAATAGAAAGGAAAGTAAATAGATAAAGAGAAGAAAAAAAACGTCAATGCCATTTCGCCAAAAGCTATTTAAAATAGGGGGCTTCGATTCCTTACAGGCCAGCCACTTGTGCCGCTTTTCAATATACAAAGGAATTCACAGTGAGATTGGAAACTCTTGTGCATATCGCTTTTGTTTTTCTCTTTTCTTCTAAGATGCACAAGCCAAGAGTGCTCTTGAGGGCATGATGACCATTGTAGACATAGCTTTGATGAATATAAAAGGATAACGCATATGTTTTTCGTTCTATCAAACATATAAGAAAAAGATGTAGTCAACACACACAGACAAACACAGACACACACACACATAGATGGCAACATACGAGTAACAGTGAGGGATGCACTAAGTTAGATACAATATGTCTAACCTTTAGATATATGTCAGGTATGTTTGATTTTTAATTAATATGATAGTTATATGTATAATCCACCTATCTTTTATATGCATAATAAGCAGCATAATCATAAAGTATTACCTCAGTCAGCATCCTAATCTCTACAGAATTAGTACATGACATATGATATAGTATATGATACAATACATGATATATACTATGCGTACAAATTTTGAATATATGATAGGTATAGTGATTATATATATAATAAATGTGATTTATAGCTCTGTGGTAGATAGAACAATTAGAGCAATAGTGAATGCAACAGTTGGAGGAATACTTAGTCTAACAGTAGAGTATATAGCAGCAGAACCCTAAAACTTCAATCAGTCTCGGGATCTGTACACTAGGGAATAGAGAAAATATATTTGAACAACAAAATAGATTCAGAGGATTTAAAAAAAAAGATTGAGGGTTGATAGAAAAACAAGAAAGCATTGACTGTACTTGTTGATGTTTTTGTTTATCAGGAACCTCTTCGACGGGGCCTTGGATATTGGCACTTCTTGGTTTAGGTGCCAGTGAGTGCCAGAAGATGTGAACGAACGAGGAAGCGGAGATTTTGCCGATATTAATGAACGTCGTTGTCTTGTTATGTTCATTTGTTCACTTAAGTTTTTTTTTTTTTTGGGGGGGGGCGGGGGGGCGGGGTATTGGTGAAGGTTTAACCAGTAATACTTAGATATACATATTTTTCATGGTTTTATCTTCAAAAGACTACTTATTGAAGATTTATACATTTTTTTCGGTAGCGTAATTCGATTGAAAAAGTTTATATTTCCGAAAAAAGTTTTTATATATGTATTTATGTATATATGTATCCATGCATATATACGTATGTGTGTGTGTGTTTGTGTGTGTGTGTGTGAGAGAGAGAGAGAGAGAGAGAGAGAGAGAGAGAGAGAGAGAGAGAGAGAGAGAGAGAGAGAGAGAGAGAGAGAGAGAGAGAGAGAGAGAGAGACGGATAGACAGAGAGAGAGTGCGAGTGTGTGTGTGTGTGTGTGTATCTGTGTGTGTGTTTGAGTGTGTGTGTGTGTGCGTGTGTGTGTGTGTGTGTGTGTGTGTGTGTGTGTGTGTGTGTTAGTGTGTGTGTGTGTGTGTGTCTGTGTGTGTATGTGAGTGTGTGTGTCTGTGTGTGTGTTTGTGTGTGCAAAAAGTGTGCCTGTATACATACATATATACACTTCTAAAATCTCCTTTAACCTCCAGCCACGGATTCTACCACTCCTGTCTCCATTATCTCATTATAAGCAATTCTATTTTCCGCAAATTCCTTCGCCCCCGCCGGGGTGCGTCGCCCCCTCTGGCCTGCATTAACCAGCTGACAACGCCTGGCAATCATCTCGGGCTTCTCCTGCTGTTCAGTCTTCAGTTATCGTGTTATTTTATTTGTTTGTTTCCTTATTACTGCTGTTGTTGTTTATATCACGTTATTGTTATTTTTGTTGTTGTTTATATCACGTTGTTATTGTTATTTTTGTTGTTGTTTATTTCATCTACTGATTTAAGAAAGGCTGTATGTAAGATGGTTAAGATTTGGTTGAACATTCTGATTTAGTAGTTATAAAGGTATAGGTTATTTAAAAAAAAAATACTCAGTGATTGTTTTGAAATCCTCAGCTAGTCAAGTTCATTAATGTTGTGATGATAACAGATTATAATGATGATGATAGAAGTGACATTTAGAATACGATTATAATGAGAATGATTATTATAACGATAATAATGATTATAATGATAATTGTAATAACGATTATGATGATGATAATTATGATAATATCTGTAACACATTCAACAACAAATATGATCATAAATCATAAGAAAGATAATGGGAACTTGACTTGAATTACAACAACGATAGAACTTTGCCAAAAGAGAAGGATGTTTACTTTCTATACCCACCAAAAAAAAAAAAAAAAAAAAAAAAAAAAGTACATATCTTTATACAACTCGGCCGCCCATCTCAAGAGTCCTTCAAGGAATCGGCTTTTTATTTCAGCTTTCGGACAAGAATTCCTTTTTCTTCGACATTATTTGAGACTGCTTCCTCTGTGACGTCGAAAGCGGATGGAATTCTGAAGAAAATTCCGGGGCTGTAGGTTCCTTCTCTCTTTGTCTGTCTGTCTGTTTCCGTCTGGCTGTGTCTCTCTGTCTGTTTGTCTGTCTGTCTCATTTTTTTTTTAAGAGAGAGAGAAAGAGGGGAGGAAAGGGAGGGAGGGAGGGAGAGAGAGGGAGGGAGGGAGAGAGAGAGAGAGAGAGAGAGAGAGAGAGAGAGAGAGAGAGAGAGAGAGAGAGAGAGAGAGAGAGAGAAAGAAAGAAAGAAAAAAAGAAAAAAACTTCAACCTTAAAAATAATAATCTAACCCCCCCCCCAAAAAAAAAGAATCCTTCAACCTAATAAGAAAATGAAAGAAGGAAATCCTTCATCCTAAAACAAAACCTCAAACTTTAAGAAAAATTGATAAATAAAATGAAATAGAAATGAAATCTGCTTTTATGCCTTGCGTACCCGGAATGGCCCTTCCTTGATACCTTCCCCTGAGATAGTTTTCCTTTTGACTCTGAATCTCTCTCTCTCTCTCTCTCTCTCTCTCTCTCTCTCTCTCTCTCTCTCTCTCTCTCTCTCTCTCTCTCTCTCTCTCTCTCTCTCTCTCTCTCTCTCTCTCTCTCTCTCTCTCTCTCTCTCTCTCTCTCTCTCTCTCTCTCTCTCTCTCTCTCTCTCAGTGTCCTAAGTGAAATTCGTCTAATTTGCATAATGCTAAGTGAATTTCAGCGAAATTCGTCTTGATTTCATTAAGAATATGATTGTATAAACCATATTCGTCTACGTTGAATTATTAAAAAAAAAAACAAGTGAATGTCAGAGAAATTCGTATTAACTTTAACGATAAAAATATATATGTCAAAATAATAGTAATATACTATTGACTAATAAAAAAGCAATTACTTCCTTTCACAAAAAAATCCCTTTTAGAAAAAGAAATAAAGACGATTCCCTCTTAAAGTGAGAAAAGAAAAAAAAATAATCCCCCAACAGGTGTTTCCGACGGCGGGCGTTGTGAGCGAACGCAGAAATTCCAGTAAATATTCGCTTTTATTCAACGCGAAATCACTCAGGGTAACCACAGGGACCGGAAACGAGCTTGACCGCAAACAATCGTTTGGATTATGTATGTTGCTTCCTTGTAATAACTGGCTTGTTCTGCGGTGGCTGCTATCTGTATGTGGGGAGGGGGGGTGATTGGTGGGGGAGGGGGATGCGTGTGGGGTGAGAGAGGGGGAGGGGGATACGTGTGTGGGGGAGAGGGGGAGATGCGTGTGTGGGGGGAGAGGGGGATGCGTGTGGGGGGAGGGGAGGGGGATGCGTGTGGGGAGAGAGAGAGGGGGAGAGGGGATGCGTGTGTGTGGGGGAGAGGGGAGGGGGGATACGTATGTGTGTATGTAAAGGGTGGGGGCGTGTGTGTGCATGTGTGTGTGTGTGGGTGGGTGGATGGGTTTTAGCGTACATGTATGTGCGTTCTTGTGGTTCGGTGTAATTGCATGTGTGCAAGGACGTGACTCGAGTTCAGCCGTTTGTGCTGTATTCGTCTGTATTCCTCTTGTCTGTGTTGTAATCTACTATATGTATATGTAAATATACATGTACATATATATGTCTATATGTATATATATGTTTATATGTGTGCGTGTGTGTATATGTGTGTGTGATATACATATATACATATATAGATAGATATATGTGAATAAATAAATGCATAAATATATGAATATATATATATGTGAATATATATAAAAGTGTATGCATGTATGTATATATGTATGAATATATGCATGCATGTGTCTGTGTGCGTGTGTGTGCGCGCTTGATAAACCTGCTGAAATGTCATAACTCACGGGCTCACGAGAGGAAAGCTCCAAGGGCCATTATGAACTCTTTCGGCGCCCAAACAGAGCAAAGCCTCCTCCTCGAGAGCGTTGGACAAGGTGGCTCCATCGCGCCCGTGTTTAGACTATCCATCTAACACAAATATACACGTGTCTGCAATGGGCGGCGCTGATCACGGCAACGCCTCGCATCTGGAATTCTTAAGGGCCCTGTTTGCGCGGAGTGGGTGGGGGCGGGGGCGGGGGAGGGGGGAGGGCCTCGTCACCCCCGTCGATATATTCAGATACGATCGGAACAGAAGGCGGAGGGGGTGGGGGGTGGGGGGGGGTGAGGCAAACGGGGGCGCTAGGTTTATTAGCCGAGGGAGTGATGGACGCCATTGGCAGCTGGGGGAGTGATCGTCATAAAAAAGAAAAGAAAGAAAGAAAAAGAAAAGAAAAGTGAAATTAAACCAGAAATCTTAGCGGGGACGAATGGTTTAGATAAAGGGTAGTGGGGGTTAATGGCCAGTTATGGTAGATGTATTAATGGTTTGTGCATTATGGAAGGGAAAATAGGTGAGGAGAGGGAAGGGGTGAAAAAGAGAGAGAAAGAGGGACAATGAGAGAGAGAGAGAGAGCAGACAGACAGAGAAAGAGATGAAGAGAGAGAGACAGAGACACTGTCAGAAAAATAATTTAAATGTCATTGTGTGAAAGGGAAAAAAGGAGAAAAACGAAAAATAAACACAAGTAAAATCCGTGTCTGGTTGTGCTCAGGGATATTGTCCAGCATTGATTTTCACAAAGATGTTGAAACGTCATATCCTTTATTCATGAACGTTTTCTTTAATAACAATAAAAAAAAACGATGCTGAATGTAGTATTGAATCCTAAGTATTTTCACTTTTTTTTGCAAGTATAACGGCATGAATAAGAAAAATAAATAAATAGAAAAAAAAGAAAAAGAAAGAAAAAACACCAAATGAGTAAATAAAAAAAGAAATAAAGCCAGCCCAGCTCGATCGAAATGATTTACAAAATGTCGCAGTCCGAACCGGCCTTGGCGAACCTCACGAGAACCAGAATAAAAGCCGGAGGAACCACGGAATGAGAAATGGGTAAATGCACTCAACAAAGCGTAATATAAGGCCTCGTGGGCACGTACGAGAGAGGAAGAGGGATGGGGAGAGTAAAGAGGGGGTGAGAGGGAGAGGAAGAAGAAAGAGAGGGGGGGGGAAGAGGGTTGAGAGCGGAATGAAAGAGAGAGGGAGGAATGGGGAGAGTAGAGAGGGGTGAGAGGGAAATGAAAGAGGGATGGAAAGAGAGGGAGAGCAGGGAGGGAAGAGAGGGATGGGGAGAGGGAAAGCGGAGTGAGAGGGATGGGAAGAGAGAGGGAGAGAGGAAAGAAAGAGGGGCAGAGAGGGATATAAAGAGGGAGGGAGGAGTGGCGAGAGGAAAGAGAGAAGAGAGGGAGAGGAAAGAGAGACTGAGGGATGGAAAGAAGAAAGAGGGGGAGACAGGGAGAGAGAGAGAGAGAGAGAGAGAGAGAGAGAGAGAGAGAGAGAGAGAGAGAGAGAGAGAGAGAGAGAGAGAGAGAGAGGAACGAGAAGGAGAGGAACGGGGAGAGATGAGAGAAGGAGATGGATGGGGAAATGAAAGAGGGATGATAAACTAGAAGGAAGCGCAGAGGGAGGGAGATAACGAAAGAGGGAGAGAGAGAGAGAGAGATAGTGGACCACAAAGAGACAAAGGTCGACAAACGGTTATGAAAAGATATGGGAGAACAAGAGAAACAGAGGGAGTGAGATCGACGAAGGAAAGAAATGCAAAAGCGAAAATGGAGGAAAATAGAACAGACAGTGATGGACAGAAACAAGACAAGTGAGGTCACAAAAAATGAAGAGGGAGGAGAGTAAAAGAGAGGAAGGGAGGGAGGGAGGAGTAGAGGGGGAGAGGGGGAGAGAGAAAGGAGAGAGAGAGAGAGAGAGAGAGAGAGAGAGAGAGAGAGAGAGAGAGAGAGAGAGAGAGAGAGAGAGATGGAGAGAGAGAGAGAGAGAGAGGTGGGAGCAACAAGAGCAGGAAAAAAACAAGCAAATCATTTCAAAAGCGACAATAAAAGAACAGAGCGAGAGAGAGAGAAAAAGTGCAACGGCATTGAAAAGGGAGATAAAAGATGAAATAGAGATAGGGAAACAAAGGAGGACTGATAAGCGAGAAGAGGAAACAAAGTGGAATGCAACAGAGACAGACAAACGTATAAAAGGAGTGAATGGGAAAAGGGGAGGGGTGAGCGAACGAGAAAAAAAACGCGGAGAGAGAGAGAGAGAGAGAGGGAGGGAAGAGAGAGAGAGAAAGAGGGAGGAGAGAGAGAGAGAGAGAGAGAGAGAGAGAGAGAGAGAGAGAGAGAGAGAGAGAGAGAGAGAGAGAGAGAGAGAGAGAGAGAGAGAGAGAGAGAGAAAGGGGGGAGGGAGGAAGAAAGAGAGAGAGGATGGAAAGGGGAAAGAGAAAGAGAAAGAAAGAGAGAAACAGAGACAGACGGAGAGCGAAAGGGCACCAGACGCCGGAGAGCCCAAGTTGGCACGGAACTGCCCGCTCGGATGGCGAATGAGAAGTCCAACTCCGAGGTAACGTGTTGAGAAATGGACGTCGGGGAATGTTGATGAACCCGAGTTGAAGTAGAAGGTTAATTTAGCCGAAGAGCTTTAAGAAGGAGTAAAAAAAAAGAGAAAAGAAAAAAGCCCACGTCGGCTATAAGGAAGAGTAGGAGGGGGGGAGGGGAGGGGAGGGAGTTTAAAGGTTCGCAGCGGAAGCCCGGGTGAAATGAGGCCCAATTTTTCACTTTATTTTAGGATGTTAAGGCTTTTACGACGCAGGCCTTGCAAAGTCTGCTATATTCTCTCCCGCGATGATATCCGCTGTAAAGTTACACCTGTGCGGTATTTATTCCCTCCCACCATTCTGTAGGAGAAAGGAGACGGGCTGTAGAATGGAGGACGGGGGTGAAGCACTGTGTGTATGTATGTGTATATGTGTATGTATGTATATATGTATGTATGTATGCATGTAGACAAGTATGTATGTATTGTATGTATGAATGAATGTATGTGTATGTATGTATGTATATGTTTAAGTATGTATGTATGTATCTGTGTAAGTATGCATGTAATTATGTTTGTATGTATGTATGTACGTATGTATGCATGTATGTATCTATACACACACATCCGTCCGCATCCCCAGCCCGCCCCACCGCAGCGGCGCAGAATCCCGGTGTGCCTGCGACGCGAGGCGAGTCCTCCTCCAAGCGGCCGGCAATTTCCCCTCGGCAGCCCCTTCGTTAATGGGTCGGGAAGCCGTTCGGTTTAGTGATGGTGTTTACTCTTTTGGGTAAAATTTCATGTTCTCCTGTATCGTCTGGGGAGTGGGCGTGCTTGGGTTTGCGTGTGTGTGTGTGTGTGTGTGTGTGTGTGTGTGTGTGTGTGTGTGTGTGTGTGTGTGTGTGTGTGTGTGTGTGCGCGTGTGTGTGTGTGTGTGCGGGCATCGCGGCATCTGCTCGTTGGTGATTAGCTTGTTGAAGCCGTAAGTAGAGCGATTGTGTACATGGTAGTTGGTCCTTCCGCCACATCGCCTACAGATGGGCGGCTGGACCCTTCGAAGTTCTTTTAGTGCTCGCTCGTGGGCGTTTTTTTATTTTTATTATTCTTTGTTTTTCTAACGACACGTGCCTTTGCGTAGATGGGCACGTCTAGGCACACACTCCCCTAAACACACACACACACGCACATATATATATATATATATATATATATATATATATATATATATATATATATATAAGAAAAGAAAGAAAAGAAATGACACAGCGTTCTAAAATCTCTCCTCCCTCCGCCCCCCCCCCCCCTTGTCACGATCCCGTCCTCGCTGTATTTTCCATGTTCTTGTCATGTTATTTCTCTTATTTTTCTTTCTCTCCTCCCCCTTTTTATATCCTGTCTTCTCTTGTTTTTTTTTAGACGAACACAGCTTTCATTCCGCAGTCACTCTCGTCTTCCTGGATTTTATCCGTTCTGCTGGGAGGAGTAAAAAAGGAAAAAAAGAAGATAAAAGATTGGAATATAGGAAAAGAAAAAGGAATTAAAAAAGGCAGGAGATACAAACTCTCAAAAAATATATCTCCCGTTTTATTTCTCTCTTTTCTACGTCACACACACACACACACGCACGCATATCTACATGTGTACTTATCTTTTTGACTATATATCTATCTATCGATCAGTGTATATATCTATTCAATCATCTATCTATCAGTGTATCTATTCACTGTTGTGTATACATCCTGTCGCCCCAACACCCACGCCCTTTTCGGGACAGGATCGTCTTCGGATTTCGTTCGCCGCTGGTTCACGGAGGGCGAGCACGCGCACACGCACTCACCGGGGAAGCGAGTGAAAGAGTGAAGCGAGGAAGCGAGTGAGTAGGAAAGTGAGTGAAGCGAGGAAGTGAGTAAGCTAGTAAAGCGAGTGAGTAAAGCAAGGAGGCGAGGAAAGTAAGTAAAGTGAGTGAATGCGAGTAAGCAAGAAAACGAGGAAGCCATGAAAGTGAGGAAAGCAAATAAAACGAGTAAATCGAGGAAAAAAAAAATAAAACGAGGAAGTAAAACGAGTAAAATTATGAAAAAGAGTAAAGTGAGTAAAATGATGAAAAAGTAAAGTGAGTAAAATGAGGAAAAAGAGTAAAACGAGTAAAGTGATTAAGGTGAGGAAAAAGCGTTAAGTGAGGGAAACGAGTAAAACGAGGAAAAGAGTCAAACGAGTAAAATGCGTAAAGCGAGAGAGAGAGAGAGTAAGCATTATGAGGAGGAGACGGATGGCTTAGGCTCGAAATAATCTTTGCATCTTGAGGGCTCGTATCTCTGGCAAATTGCACGGGAGGATTTTCGCGAGATAAATCCCTGTTGTGTAGGGATTACGCAGATCTGAGAGGATATTCGTGCACCGTGTTCGGGTAGTGTGTACGTGGGTAGGGATACGAACACGGGCGGGCAGGGATGTGTGTTTGTATGTGTGTGTGTGTGTGAGAGGGGGAGTGATTGTGTGTGATTGTGTTTATGTATGTGTGTGATTGTCTGTGTAATTGTGTGTATGTTTATGGTTGTGTATGATTTTGTGTTCGTGTGTGTGTGCGATTAGGTCTGTGTGAGTGTGTGTGCGTGATTGCGTGTATGTGTGAATGCATATATTTATGTTTACATCTGTACGTGTCCGTCAAGCTTCAACTCCAGCTTCATTCCGCGAGAAACTGCTTCAAAAAGGCTTCGAAACAACTCCTCTTTATCAATCGAACGCATTTCGAAGCAACAGTCTTCATTAGTGCGTGAAAAGAGAGCAACTCGGGGCTTGTACAATGGCGGAGTTAACATGGCTCGCCTGAATGGATCTCAAAATTAAATATACAAATGTTACACTGATGAGGATGATGGAGATCCCTCCTTCGCAGTGTTTACGCAACGCAGGTGGGGAACACAACTTTAAATCTCGTTTTGTTTCGTTTCTTCCTGTCTGTTTGTTTGTTTGTGTATCTATCTATCTATTTGTTTATCTGAAGGAGGCTCATGCATTATATATACATATATATATATATATATATATATATATATATATATATATGTATAGAGAGAGAGAGAGAGAGAGAGAGAGAGAGAGAGAGAGAGAGAGAGAGAGAGAGAGAGGGGGAGAGAGAAAGCGATTGAGAGAGATACAGAGAACGAGAGAGAGAGAAAGATATAGGGAAAGAGAGAGAGTGAGAGAAACAGCAGTAGGGTGGAGGAAATAGAGAAAGAAAGACGGAGGGAGAGACACAAATAGACAGAAGTAGAAAGAGAGAGAAAAAAAGAGAGAATGTAGCACTTCCCTTCCCCCCCCCCTCCATCCCCTCCCTCCCCCTCCCCCTCCACTCGTAAGTTTCTAAAACATTCGGAATATTGAAAAGTCGGAATTTTGTGCGCATTGGCGGTAGTTAGAACAGAGCTAGATTGTTTTTATTTTTTTCATTTGTTCGAACGAGGTTACTAATGAACATCGGAATGAGTTAGTTGCGAGAAGAGGCGCCAGGGGACGGGGGGAGGGGGGAGGGGGGATGGGAGGGTTACATTGTGGAGCCAGATTATAGAGCAGATAACCTTTTTTTTTTTTTTTTTTTTGCGGAGGGGGTCGAAGGAAATCCATTCGGTCCGGGCAAACTCTAATAAAACTTGTGCATTATTTGGATTTGGAGGAAATGAAACGTCCGTTGTTTTGGGGATTTTGACAATCCAGCATATCATTTTTTTTATTCCAATTAAAAAGTCCACTGATTTCTATTCTTAGCTCAGTTTAATTCAGATCCCATGGACTTTGGAATATGAATCTATAAACCTTCCCCCCTTAAAAAAAAAAAGAAAAAAAAAAAAAAAAAAAAAAAACACATTTTGTAATATCAATGTTCAGTTTTTACTCATCACTTTTTATGATGTTTACCTCCGCGCCCTCCAGTCAGAATGCAGGAAGATATTAATCATAATTACATCCCAAGCAATTATTACTGTCGACTCTGGCTAACGAACTACGGTCGGTGATGGTGATGAGGATGGTGGTGATGATGAGGTTGAGGGTGAAATGAGGTGATGAGGATGATGGTGAGGGTCATGATTGTGATAATGGTGATGATGATGAAGGTACCGAAATGAGGAGAGGATAGTGATGCTGAGGAGGAGGAGGAGGGGGATGGTGATGATGAGGATGATAGTGATGATTGTGATAACGGTGATGAGGATGACGGTGAGGAGGAGGAGGGAAAGGAAGATGGTGATGATGAGGATGAGGATAAAGATGATAATGGGGGTGATGATGTTGATGATGAAGATGTTGAACTGAGATGAGGATGGTGATGTTTTTGATGATGATTAGAGTGTTAATGATGATGATGATAAGGGCATTTATGATAATGATAGTGATGATGGCGGAGATGATGAAGATAATGATACCTAATGATATATACCCACAATAATTATTTTGATAGCAAGAATTCTAAAATCGATATTGATAATGATAACATATTAATG
>NC_091549.1:295000-300000 GCF_042767895.1 Penaeus vannamei
AATAATATCAGATGAAATAAAATTCTTAAAAAAAAGAGAGAAATATCCTTTAATACGTCGCACTGCACCGAAAGTATAGGTTCGCTGCGGAAAATAAATTTAGCTGTATCATCAAAATACAGGCGTGACGTCACCGTATCATTAGGGTATGACGCCATAACTGCACCTGACGCTCCTTTTGCGGAACTGATGGCCAAGTCATCACCATTCATAATAGTAGAGTTTCCTGGTGCCACTGTGGCGAGGTCGGGGGGAAAGGAATCACAAAGACAGAGCCTTCATTAATCCGGCAGCATTCATTAATCCGGGAAAATCATTAATCCGCGAGTAATCATTATTCCGGGAACCATCATTAATCCGGGATTCGCGAAGTGCCACCGTCACTGTCTATATTTTTATATATTTGTTGGGCTTTATCATGAATTTTTGGTTGAACTATTGGCGTTTGATGCGTTTTGTAGTCCATAATAACGAGGTTGAACTTGAGTCACTGTTAACATAACGGGGTTTGATTCGAGCCACAGTTGATAGAAACGGGGTCTATCATGAGTCTTCGTTAGCACAACGGGGTTTGACGTGAGCCACCTTCGATAGACAGGATTCATCGTGAGCATTGAGAAAGATGTGTAATAAATAAGGTATGAAATATATGATATAAATGTAATATAAAGAAAAATATATATACGTAAGGCAACTGACCCAGTGTTGCTATATCGGGGTCTGCCGAGAGCTGCTAATGTCAAGGTCGGGGGGGGGGGTAGGGGGCCGACCCGCACAACGGAGGTCAAAAGGCTCTCCCGCCGCCGCAGTCACACCCCGGGGGTCAGGAGGGAGCCACGGGCGCGCATGCTGGGGTCAGGAACATCCTCCCCCCTTTACCACTGCTTCCCCCCTCTCCCCCTTCCCCTCTCCCTTCCTTTCGCTGCCAGGGTGAGGGAGAGAGAGGGAAGGGGGGAGAGAAAGAAAATGAGACTGAGACGGATAAAGAGAGGGAGGGAGAGAGAGAGGAAGGAGAAGGGGGCTAAGAGGACCCGACCGCGGCCGAGGGGGATGGGAAGAGAAAGAAAATGAGACTGAGACAGATAAAGAGAAGGAGGGAAAGAGACAGAGATAGAGAGAGAGAGGAAGGAGAAGGGAGCGAAGAGGACCCGACCGCGGCCGAGGGGGAGAGCCCGCCGCGTAGGAAACTCCCGGTCCCCGGAGCCAAAATCCTTCATTAAACACACCAGGTCCTTGTTTACGGCCTTCATTACGCCCACCAGTCTAGTGTTTACGACATCCGCAAGAGCAGGATAAATCAGACGAGATTTTCCATAATTCGAATGCGGTGTATCCATTACACTGTTATTCATTTAAAAGCAAAGAGCAAAAAAAGGGACATTTGATTGCGACAAAAGACGTCCCCCTAGCGGAGATCCGGGCAGCTTAATGGCCGTAATTGAGCAATATTTCGTAATTACCGTAAATTTTCATCCACGGGCGCGCAAAGCGGGTGACCGCACGACCGCGAGATCAGATGATCCGCCCACCGCATCTGCAGCGGGCGAGAAAAGGCGGGCGCGGGCGGCGGCGGAGGTCGGGAACCAGCGGGAATTAGACGCTTCTATTCCTTTGTTTCTTTTTTTTTTTGGGGGGGGGTGGCGGTCAGGAAGCTTCCGGGTAATCTCTTGCCCCCCCCCCCCCCCACACCACCGCCACCACCACCACCCTCGCCTCCTGAAGGTGTTGCTCTGGCGTCTTGTAATACTAACCGCGAAGACGGAGGAGATGGGCGCATTCAGCAACCTCAGCAGACCTATAGCCCTGCGGGAAGCATTTCCCCGGAACGAGCAGACCCCTAGCCCTCCTTCCCTCTTCCCTCTTGCCCCGCCGTACTCCACTCCCTCCACCCCCATGAACACGTCTTCCACTCCCACCCACACCTCCTCCTCCACCTGCACCACCCCTCCACCCACACCTTCTCCTCCACCTCTTCCACCTCTTCCACCCTTCCCACACCCATTCACCCACACCTCACCCTCCACCTCACCCTCCTCTTCCTCCCGCCCCAACCCCTCCACCTCCACCACCTCCTCCACCCACCCCACCTCCACCACCCCCTCCACCCACCCCACCTCCAACTCGCTCGTGTGTACACTGAACACTGGTGGAGCAGCCCAGTAAGATTAGACTTTGATGGCTCGGGTAATTTCCCCAGACGACTCCCGACAAGCAATCCCAAAGAGGAAGCTATCCATTATTAGGGGTTTACGCCTGTCTGCCTCCCCCCCCCTCCCCCCCTCCCCCTCCTCCGCTCCTCTCGATACTGCTGCTCGTTGCTCGCTCTCTCCTCCGGTCACGCTCGCAGGCGCCCAGTGAGATCCGTCTGTGAATTTCGTTTTCTTTTTTGGGGGTGAGGGGGGGGGAGGATTGTTTTTCGGTTTGTTCAGTTTTCTCGCCTCTGGTTCTTTGATGAGATTTTTTTTTTCAGTGTCTCTGGATTAGTTTCTCTCTTTCTTTCTCTCTATCTATCTATCATCTATCTATCTTTTAATTCGTTCTCTCAGTGTCTTTCTCATCCTTTGTTAGTCTCTTTTTCTGTATCCTTATTTTCATTGCTGTCAGAATGTGTAATATTTTTGTAACGTTTTTTTTTCTATTTTACTTTATGACCATTTTGGTTATTATCGTTAATTTGGCTGTTATTATGAGGGTAATTATTAGTGTCATTAACATTATCTTATTAGCAGTAGTAGTGATAATGGTAGTTTATAATGATGATAATGATGACGTGATGATGATGATGATTATATTGATAATATTACTTATGATAATAAAATGATAAGCATCATCATCATAATCATCACCTTTGGGCGTATCATCATTACGACAACTATCATTACCATTATCTTTGTATCCTTTCCTCTCGTTTTCGCTTATCGCATTATCAACATTGCCGCGTTTCCATGTTATCACTCTCTTCTCCTGTTTCCTCTTTACCCTTCACGCCTCCTAGTTGCAATTTCCGTGTTGCAATTCCAGTGATTTCATTGCAGATAAATTTGATTACTTAACGGCCGTTGATTACGCGAGGAAATACAAATCAATAAATTCATCCGTGAAATAACAGAAAAAAAATGAGAAAAAGAAAATTGAGATGACACGAATTTGAGGAAGGAAGAAAAAGAAAAAGAAATTTGAGATAACACGAAGTTGAAGAAGAAATAAGGACGATAAAAATGAAAAAAAATATATAACACAAATTTGGAAGAAAAAAGAAAGAAAATAGGAAGAAAAATACAACACGAATTTGAAGAAAAAAAAAAAAGAAAATGAAAAGTAATTATTGAGACGAGAAATGAGATTAAAAAATGAAGTTGAGAGTTAGTTAGTGTGGTTTAAAAAAGAAGAAGAATAGGTGAAAAAATATAATTAATTAGATGATGATTGTGGCTATTAATTCCCCTACTTAAAGGCCGTGATTAGTCGACATAATGGCAAGAATTCCCCTCATAAATTCTCGGGCAGCGAGGGGAGGTTGGGGAGGGGAGGGGTATGAGGGAGGGTGGAGAGGTTAGGGAGGGGGTATGTGGGCAGAGGGGAGGGGTTATGATTAGGAGAAGGGAGGTTGGGGAGGTGGTATTAGGATGAGAGGTGGAGGAGGGTATGAGGGGGAGAGGGTATGGAGAGGAGAGGAGGAGGTGGGTATGAGGAGAAGGAGGAAGGGCAGGACGTGTTAGGAAGAAGGGGAAGTGGGGAAAAGGAGGAGAGAAAGGGAAGGGGGAAAGAGGAAGAGAAGGATTGAAAAGGAGGGAGGAGAAGGGGTGATAGGAGGGAAGGGAGGGAGAGAGGGAAAGGAAGATGAGGAGGGACGGAATGAAAGGGAAATGGGAAGGGAGAGGAGGGAGACTGAGGGCCCAGGGGGAGAGGGGAAATGTAGGAGGGAATGGAAGACAAAGAGAGAGTGAGAGGGTAGAATTAAGACGAAGAAAGGACGAGGAAATAGAAGAGAAGGAAATAAGGGTAGGGGAGAAGGGGGGGGTGAAGTGAGGAAAAGAGATATAGGGGAAATGACCCAAGATCCGAAGAGGGGGAGGGGAGGGGGTGAAGGATAAGAAGAAGAGGATTAGAGGTAGGAGAGAAGGAAGGGTTACGAGGGAAAGGGTAAAGGAACGGAGGGAAGGAATAAGGGGAAGGAGGGAGAAAGGGGGGGGGGGGTTGGAGAGACAGGTAATGGGCAGTAATTAGTCGCTCCTTCCCCCCTGCAATTTAAATAGGTGTGCGTGGATGCTGGCAGGATGCGAGGTGAGTCTCCTTCTCGGCGGGGGTGTGGTGGTGGTGATGGTGATGATGGTGGTGATTGTGATGGTGGTGATAATGGTGATGATTGTTATGGTAGTGATGTGATGGCTATGGTGATGTGGTGGCGATGATAGTTACGGTGGTGGTGGTGGTGATGATGTGCTGATAAGGATGAGGTGGCGATGTTGATGGGGGTAATGTTTATGATGTCGCTGATGATGGTGGTGGCGACGATGGTAGTGGTAGGGTTGTGGTAATGGTGGTGGTGTCGCTGATGATAATGACTGTTACAATGACAATTAAAGTGACGCTGATGTTGAAAGTTCTGGTGATGATGATGACTAAGGTGGCTATGGTGTCTGTAGTGGTTCTGGAATGGTGATGGTTCTGGGGATGGTGATCATGATGATGTAGTGATTTTGGTGATAATTTTAGTGATATTGATTAAGAAAAAGACGAAAAAATATATAATTGTATTATTGATAAAAAAAATATAATGGCAGTAATGAAAAAGTTTCTGATAATTATAGCTATATGAAATAAAAGTTGTATTATTATTTATATCAAGTTAGAAAAATATGACAAAAAATAACATAATTATAAAAAAATACACATATAAAAAAAGGCAACCAAAAAAGAATGAAAGAATAAAACAAAAACACAACAATATATACATATATGAATAGAAATCCCAAAACCCAGAACAGAACCCCGAAATA
>NC_091549.1:317500-322500 GCF_042767895.1 Penaeus vannamei
TCTTATCTCTCACCTCTCCTCTCTTTCCTTGTGTTTATTCTCTTCCCTATTTCTTTTCTTATTTGCCTTTTGTCTGTCCCTTTTCTAAGTTCTACCTTAATTTCACGAGACTCAGAAGACTAATTTAACCGCCGTGTTTCCTTCGCCGCAATTTCGGGACACCTGCTGATCGGACGGCTCTCGTCTTTCAATTTTCCCTTCTTTCTCTTCTATGTTTATCCGCTGATCTCGTAATTGTTTTCTTTTGTTTTGTTTTTTAATATTTTTGCTTTTTTCTTTAGTTCTGCCATGATTTTAAAGAGATCTCAAATATCGCTGCAGATTTGGGACACCAGCTGATGTCTTTATATTCATTCACTATCTCTTTTGAAGTTATTTTTTATGCTTTTTTCCCTTTTTGATTCTTGTGCCATTTTTTTCTTTAGTTCTACCCCAATTTCCCAAGATTCCAAAGACTGACCTAGTCCTCGTGTCTCCCTCCTCCATCTTTCTCTTTCGATCTATTCACTATCTATTTATAGTTTTCTATTTACGATTTTCCTTTTTTTATTTTTACGACTTTTTTCTGAAGTTCTAAAGCAATTTCACAAGAGATCTCAAAAGACTAATCAACTCTACTTGTTTCCTTTTCGCCAATGCAGATTGGAAACTCCAGCTATTTTTTATGCATTTTTTCTGCTGTTTCAGGTACTTTTTTTTTCATTTTTTGCATTTTTTGCTTCTCAAGTTTTACCATTGTTTCTCAAAGGCTGAGCGTCTCCTTTCGCCGCTGCAGAATCGGGCCACCAGCTGATCGGAACGGGACTTTTCCTACAACTCTCCTTATATTTATCCAGAATTCCTTCCTTTTCAGTTATTTTGTTGCCTTTTTTAATGTTTTGTCCATTTTTTTTCTTTTTTTTTTACCATGGTTTGTCAAGTTGCACTATTGTTCCTCATCATTATATTTACCCAATATTCCTTCCTTTTCAGTTATTGTGTTTCCTCTTTTTAATGGTTTGCCCATATTTTCTCAAGTTTTACCATTGTTTCCCAAGTTTTATCATTGTTCCACAAGTTTTATCATGTTTCCCCGGCTAATCTCCTCCCTCCCCCGCCGCGGCAGATGGGGCCCCAGCTGATCGGGCGGGTGAGTGACCTCGACCTCACGTGGGACAAGGAGTTGGCCTCGTCCTCCACGCGTCTCAGTCCTTACATCGACCTTGACATCGAGCACAAGAACGCCCTCAGAGCTGTCAATGCTTTCAATTTCGTCCAGATGAAACGTAAGTTCGAAAAAATATGTTTTTTATTAAAGATTTTCCAATTTATGTTGTTAGGATTTCTCGTTGTGATTAACCCATAACGTAAGTTCGAAAAAATTTGTTTATTAAAGATTTTCCAATTTATGTTCTTAGGATTTCTCGTTGTGATTAACCCATATTCTAATGGATATTTAAGGTTGCATTAGAACGCCATAATTCGATCACTCTGATTCGAGCATTGGTGTTTTGGAATAAAAAGTTGACTTTAAGGAAAGTCTCTACTTTGGATGTTTATGTTCAAACTCACCTTTTTTATGAATCAATGGATTCGAACACTGATTGCAGAATTGGTTTTGGAATCAAGAGGATAAAAAGATTTACTATTTTGGATATTTACGTTCGAACTCAGCTCTCTTATGAATCAATGAATTCGAACACTCTGGATCCAGACTTGGTGTTTGGGAATCAAAAGTTTATATTAAAAAGACTCCTACTTTAGATATTTACGTTCGAACTCACCTCTCATATGAATCAATGAATTCGAACGCTTTGAATCCAAAATTCGTATTGTGGAAACAAAAGATGATTTAAAGAAAATACTTAGCATTTTGGATATTTGCGTTCGAACTCACCTCTCTTATTAATCCATGAATTCGAACACTCTGGATCCAGAATTGGTGTTTTGGAATCAAAAGATGATAAAAGAAGACTTACTATCGCTCTTATTAATGAATTAAATTAATTTCGAATATTCCCGCCCCTTCACAGCGTGCCTGGATGGCGAGGAGAGAAGGCCTGCAGGTATATACACCTAATTATATGCCTTAATGCTTCTTACATAAGGATTATTTTTGGAGGGCCAGTTTTATCTCTGTGTCCTCGCGCTTACACCCTTGTCTTATGTTGCTCTGTTGCAGATTCGTTGATTTTTATGTTGTTTTTTTCCACCCCAGAGCATGTGCTGACTGTCACCCGCATGATAACTGGTATTATTTTTTTATATAAATATATTTAGATCGGCTTCTCAAAGTTTAGGGAATTAGAAGATGAAGAGAGGAAAGCTACTTCTAAATCCCCCTTCTTTTTATTCTTCCAATTTTCAACGTTGTTCGTTTGGCATGAAATTGGAAACCTATAGACGTATTCATGTGATTATCTTTTTTTAGGCTTAGATCTTCCGTTCCATAGAAAGAGGGATGGATGCTATTGATTTCCTTGTACTGACTTCGGTACACACGCACACGCCCGTCTGCACACACTCACTCATTGGTTGATACGTTCACATGCGCACGTACACACACACACACACACACACACACACACACACACACACACACACACACACACACACACACACACACACACACACACACACACACACACACACACACACACACACGCAAACAAACAAACAAACAAACAACTCATTCACTGACACGTTCACCCCCCTCCACCCCCCACCCAACCCCCTACCCCCCACACCCACCCCCCGTGTGCACAGCAATCACCTATGTAAACCTCCCTGACAACCTCCCCCGCAAGATATGCAAATGAGAACAAGCCTTTGATGCCCAGGGTTATGCCACGAGCTAGTCCGGTTGTGTCAAGCTCTCTCACGCTGTCATATGCCACTGTCACTCTGCTCTCGCTTTGTCATGGAAGAGCCACCGTCATTTTGCATATGTCCGAGAAGTATGTTGAGTCGCGAGCAGAGGGCGGAGGGAGTGGGAGGCTGGTTTCGCTTTAACGTTTGTGTTTTTTAATTTTGGTTTTATTTTTGTGTTCTTGTCTTTATTCTGTATTGTTTTGGTCGTGATGTTGAATTTTATTTTTCTGCATTTTAAATGTTTTTGTGTTTATTTTTCGATTTTTTCTGTCATGTTCTTGTATTTTTTGTCGTTTTTCTTATTTCTTTCTTGTTTATGTCATTATTATTATTATTATCATTTTTTAATGTTCTTGTTTTTTTCTATTCTTGTTTTATCATTTAATTTATTTAATTTTTCTTTTTCATTTATTTATTTTTGTGTGTTCTCACGTTTTGGAACTGGACCGCACAAGCATGTCGAGGTTCACATACATTTAAGCAAGCCGATAGACATACGAATAGATAGACAGACAGACAAGCAGACAGATAGATGTATATACAGACAAAGAGACAGGCAGGCAGACAACTAAACAAACAGATACAGGCATGGATTGATAGATACTGTAGATAGAGACAGACAAATAGGCAGTTTGACAAGTAAAGAATACAAATTCTTTAAAAAAAACACACAGAAACACACACACACACACACACAGACACATACACACACACACACACACACACACACACACAAACACACACACACACACACACACACACACACACACACACACACACACACACGCACTCACACACACACACACACACACACACACACACACACACACACACACACACACACACACACACACACACACACACACACACACACACACACCCTACAGAGAGCCACAGAAACCGAGGCAACATAGAGAGAGATAATATTCCACGTCATATTGAAAGGCTCTGCCAATATTGCTCTTCATACAGACACATAAAGATTAAATCAGTAAATTGGCACAAGTGTTGATACCGATATATATATATAATCTGTTAGCGTGTAGTGATGCATCGCTTCGGTTCCGTGGCATTATTTTGATGTGATTGATTGGCACTATGAAAAAAATGTGTATATGTATTTAGGGGATGTTTCGAAATCAGCTGTTGATGTGGATGTGTGTATATTGAGAGGAAAAGAGGGGTGGTTTGCGTTTATTTTTTTTATTTTTATTTATTATTTTATTTATTTATTTATTTATTTTTTTTTTGGGGGGGGGGATGCGTGCGCGTGTTTGGATTTTGAGAAGATAGATAGGCTTTGTGGTTTTTCTGTTTTTGTTTTTTTTCTTTTTTCCTTTTTTTTTTACTTTTTTTTTTCTTTTTTTTTTTGACTCGGTTAATATGCTACTTGCCTCATCTACCGCATTAACATTAATCACAGACTTTCCCCCTCAAAACCTCATCCTTTCCCTAACACTCCTTTCTATGAAAAAAAAATGAAAGAAAGAAAAACAATTACTAATCTCACAGCGATACGAAGACAGTCAAAGAAAAATACTTTATTTCCTTTCTTTTTTATTATTTTTTTTAGAGGGGAGAGTCTGTCGTGTGTCTACGAGACCGTAACGAGTTAGGCTTAAAGGCTATTGTATTTGAGAAAATTGAATTGTCGTGTTATCTATCGCCTGAACTTTTCTGTATCGAAAGCTCGCAAAATTCCTTTTTCGTAAGATGAGATATAAAAAATATATGTGATATATTTCCATAGATAGATAGATAGGATTAAACAGATAGATAGCATATTGACAGATAGATGTTTGAATAAATAGATAGATAGGGGTGTGTGTTTGTGTGTGTGTGTGTATTTGTATGAGTGTTTGTGTGTGTGTGTATTTGTATGAGTGTTTGTGTGTGTGTGTGTGAGTGTGTTTATGTATGACACACACACACACACACACACACACACACACACACACACACACACACACACACACACACACACACACACACACACACACACACACACACACACACACACACACACACGCCCCCAACCCTTTGATATCTACAACGCAAATCGTGTTCGCTGTCGCCATGGCCACCTCATAACTTTCATGAACATTTTCTGCTGCAATAGATGATCCTTCACCCAGGCAGGATAAGGACGA
>NC_091549.1:327500-330000 GCF_042767895.1 Penaeus vannamei
TATATATATATATATATATATATATATATATATATAAATATGAATATATATATATATATATATATATATATATATATATATATATATATATATATATATATATATATACATGTATATATGTGTGTATGTATATATATATATATATGTGTGTGTGCGTGTGCGTGTGCGTGTGCGTGTGCGTGTGCGTGTGCGTGTGCGTGTGCGTGTGCGTGTGCGTGTGCGTGTGCGTGTGCGTGTGCGTGTGTGTGTGTGTGTGTGTGTGTGTGTGTGTGTGTGTGTGTGTGTGTGTGTGTGTGTGTGTGTTTGTGTGCCCGTGTGTATAGATAGATAGATAGATAGATATGTATATATACGCATATATATATACATATATAAAATATATATATATACATATATATATATATATAAAAATAGATAGATAGATAGATAGATAGATAGACAGATACATAGATAGATAGAAACATAGATAGATATGTATCTATGTATATAGATAGATATATAGATATATATTTATATACTTATATACTTACATACTTACATATATATATATATATATATATATATATATATATATATATATATATATATATATATATATATATATATATATATATATATATATATATATATATATATATATATATATATATACATATATATATATATATATGCAAAGGCAGTATATATACATGCACACATCCACCAGCGAGAAAGAGAGCGAGAGAGAGAGAGAGCGAGAGCGAGAGCGAGAGCGAGAGCGAGAGCGAGAGCGAGAGCGAGAGCGAGAGCGAGAGCGAGAGCGAGAGCGAGAGCGAGAGCGAGAGCGAGAGCGAGAGCGAGAGCGAGAGCGAGAGCGAGAGCGAGAGCGAGAGCGAGAGCGAGAGAGAGAGAGAGAGAGAGAGAGAGAGAGAGAGAGAGAGAGAGAGAGAGAAAGGGAAACAGAGAACCTGAACAAATTCCGGTGCTACAGATAATTCCACCCAGCGCTCGACTCCGACTCTGTTCTGAGAGAAAATTACGAAACATTATTTTTAAAAAATGACGCAAAAAAAGACAAAAGACATTTGTTACAGACGTCTTTTCCCGCCTTTTGCTTTCGCGCCAAAAATAATACTTGCGCGCGTTTTTTTTTCTGTCTTTCTTTCTTTTTTTAAGATTGCATTTTCTCGTGATTATTAGTGTTATGTCTATGCTTTTTATTGCCTTATTTATGTATTTATTTTGTGCGCTTTATTATTCAATTCATATGTATATTGTAGAGGGGCTAGTAGGTGGGGGAGGGGGAGGGTATTGATGTTTTTTGTGATTGGTAATATGCTTTATTTATTATTTGTTTATTTATTTATGCATCTATTCATCTATTTATTGTTTGTTGAATTATCATAATCGTTATTATCGTCGTCATTATCATAACCATCATCACATCATCACCACCACCACCACCATTATCACCGCCATTACTATCATCATCACCATTATCATTACTCGTGTTAGTAATATCATCACACATTCCCCCCTCTTTAATCTGCTAACCTGCCGAGGTGCAGAGAATTTTATATCACTCGTGTCCTGAGTGATATGTCACTCTTATAATCGTTCCCCCTCGAGAGTGAGCTCATTTCCCGCCAAAATCGCGCGTTTAATAAGGCATTTCGACTTTTATGGCGCCCGAAATACAGGTTAATTAGACGGACATCGACTCTCGGAGAATGGAAATGAATTGCATAATATTAGAGACAAAAAAAAAGAAAGAAAGAAAGAAAAACATATTAGAGAGATTGAGAGAAACCTTGCATAATACTGCATATAAAAATGGCGCGTTTAATAAGGTATTTCGACTTTTATGGCGACCCTAAATACATGTTAAAAAGACGGACATCGACTCTCGGAGAATGGAAATGAATTGCATAATATTAGAGACAAAAAGAGAAAGAAAAGACATAATATTAGAGAGATATAAAAAGAAAAAACATGCATAATATTAGATATAATAAAAACACGCCAACCGCGTTTTAAAGACATCCGGAAACCCCTTTTTCCTCCCCCGAGCGTGTGCGTGACGTCACCTCCCACCTCCCTCCCTCCGCCCCCAAGAACCTCCTCCAGCCCTCGTAGAACGCCTCCCTCCTCCAGTAGCGCCTCCCTCTGGAAACCTCCCCAGGGCCACTCGCTCATGCGGGCCACGTCTTCTCTCCCCCTGACAGCGCCCGGCACCCCTGAGTTCCTGGCGGAGGAGTGCGTCGGGGAGAACAACAGCGTCACCGCCACGTGGATGCCGCACCCGACCAGCAGGGTGGCCGGCTACGTGCTCGAGATCGACGACGGCGACGGCGACTTCAAGGTGAGGGACTGGGGGGGATTTAATGTATATATATATATATATATATATATATATATATATATATATATATATATATATATATATATATATATATATGTATGTTTGTGTGTGTGTGTGTGTGTGTGTGTGTGTGTGTGTGATATGTATCTATCTATCTAT
>NC_091549.1:375000-377500 GCF_042767895.1 Penaeus vannamei
CATTGTCTTCTTCTTCTATTTCTTTTCATTCGTCTTATTCTGCTTCTGCTTCTTCTTTTTTTCCTCTTCTTCTTAAGCTTCTTTGTATTTTTTCATTGTCTTCTTCTTCTTCTATTTCTTTTGCTTCTTTTTCTCCTCCTCCTCCTCCCCCTCATCGTCATTATATTCTTCTTCCTCTCCACCTCTTCCTTCTTCTTCTTCTTCTTCTTCTTCTTCTTCCTTTACTTCTTCTCCTCATCTTGCTCCTCCTCTTCCTCCTCCTCCTCCTCCTTTCTCTTCTTCTTCCTCGTCTTCTATATGTTTTATTTATTCATTTGTTTGTATACTTGTTTTAGAGGTCGTCTGTTTATTTATTTACTTTTATTTTTTTAAGTTTGATTTTATCTTCGTGTATTTCTTTCCTTATTCTTTTACCCTCTCCATCCATCTCCAGTCATTATCTTCATTATCCTTGTCATCACTGCCATTATCAGAATTATCATCGTAATCTCCTTCGATTTTACCTTCGCTTCTTCTTCCTATTCCTCTTTTCGTCTTTGTTGTGTTAATTAATTTTTCTCAAGGCATTTTTATTGCCTTCTCTTTGTGTTATTTTAGTGTTATCTTTGGTGTTATCTTTAGTATTACTTTCATGTCATCTTTGTATTACAATGGCGTTATCTTGGTGTTATATTCGTGTTATCGTTAGTGCCATCTTAGTGTTATTTTCACGATATCTTTGTTATCTTAGATTTATCGTGATAGCTTAGTACTAAATCGTGATAGCTTAGTACTAAATCGTGTTATCTTTAGCGTTATCGTGTTATCCTGGTATTATGTTAGTTACCTTTGGTGTTATCTTCATTTTATCTAGGTGTTATCTTAAATGTTATCTTAGTTTAGTTCAGTGTTATTCTAGTGTTACATTAGAGTTATCTTAGTGTTATGTTTATGATGTCTTCGTGTTATATTAGAGTTCTCTTCATGTTATCGTCGTATTATTTTAGTGTTATCTTTCGTGCAATACTAGTGCTAGTTTCATGTCATCTTTAGTGCTATCTTCATGTTATTATTAGTGTTTTATTAGAATTATCTTTACTATTCTATTAGAGCTAACTGCGTGTTATCTTTAGCGTTATCTTAGTGTTATATTCATGTTTGCTTCGTGTTATCCTAGCGTTGCATTGGAATTAGCTTTGGCATTATCTTCGAGTTCGTGTTATCCATGTTATCTTCGTGTTCTTTTGAAGTTATCTGTAATGTTATCTTAGTGTTATCTTTGTGCTATATTATAATTATAATGTTATCTTAGTATTATATCAGTGTTATTTTTGGTGTTATTTCCATGTTAGCTTAGTCTTATCTCAGTCCTCTTTTCTTTTTAATTGTAGTGTTATATTAGTTATCCTATTTGTGTTAGTGTTATCGTCGTGTTATGTAAACACACCAAAGACAGGGTGAATGTGGGATGGAAATACTCATGCGTTCAAAATATTCATTTATACAGCATGTTCATGAATACGAATTATGTTAATGTAATATATTTGTCATGCGAAAAGACCCGTAAATGTATTCATGAATACTCCAATTGATACGCCATGGTTAATTCCTGATTTTATGGCGAATGGGCTATTCCCCCAAAAAGGACAAATTGATACCAATATATCGTCAATAGAAAATGAAAAGTTTTATAGCATATGTTTACCCCAGTTTTCATATATTTTTTATCAGAATAATGCCGTGGCAATGTTATATACCATATTATGTTTATGTTTGCTGTGTTGTGTTTCATCCTCTGTCGTTTAGGGTGATGTCTGGGTCTCTGTTGATTCGACCCTTGTGTTTTTTTCATGTTATATAATATCAAAATATAAATATCTACTGTGGTGTTATATCCTCTGTAGTTTATATATATATATATATATATATATATATATATATATATATATATATATATATATATATATATGTATATATTTATGTGTGTGTGTGTGTGTGTGTGTGTGTGTGTGTGTGTGTGTGTGTGTGTGTGTGTGTGTGTGTGTGTGCGTGTGTGTGCGTGTGTGTGTGTATGTGTGTGTGTGTGTGTGTGTGTGTGTGTGTGTGTGTGTGTGTGTGTGTGTGTATACATATGGTGATGTCTGTTTGCATTGAATCGACTCTTGTGTTCGAAGCATCTGTCAGGCTTCGAATCCGCTGGCGTCGAAACTGTCAGTTCACTCATCAAAAACGCCGAATAGCTGAGCGAGAATATACTTGAACTTTAATTCACTGCACTAATCACCGAAATGGCATTTATAATTATCCAACATACCCCCAATAAACCATCTGCATTCCATCTAAGCAAATAACATTAGCATGTCCGTCGAACCACCGAGACAGCGTTACAGAAGTACTCCAAAGTGTACCTTGCGTTGCATAAGCCACAAGTACTCCAACGCCCCTGTGTGTATTTAGCGATAATTATTACCCTTTGTTATCCTCTAGACACGTGCGCTTGGGAGGGAAATGGTCAATAGAG
>NC_091549.1:385000-387500 GCF_042767895.1 Penaeus vannamei
TGATTTTCTTATGGTCAGACATTTGATGAATATCACTTGCAAAAAATAAAAAGAGTAGAAAAAAATCACGAAAACAGATCCGTAAAAAAATCTTGGCTCCCAAACAGCTTCTCATAAACATGGTAGTTGCTAAGCCTTCCACGAAAGGATAGTACACTAGAGGCATCTATTGGAATGAAGTGCTGTTAAAGAGGCTTTAGCCCTTCTTTTAACGCGTCCTTGTCGACGAGTGGGCTGCACGCATTTCCGTTTCTCCCATTCTCTATACATCAGACGATAGAGAAAACGGATATAAATGATAATATTGGACCATACACTATTATAAACAGATGAATATTAGATTGCAGTTACAGAGCGTGGGATCGGAGTCTGATCATTATAGATTCCCTGCGTTACTTTTTTGTTTATTGCATCTATAAAATAATATACAATAAATACATTACCTAGTCAATAATATAACATTCATAAGAAAACTTGCCGTTAATCCTTCCATTTTCTTCGCACCATTAAGAGAGAGTTTTTTTTCCGATAAAGTATCAGTGGGTATCCCAGTTTCCCTCTTCGTGGCACCGTGCCCGATGTAGTGCCTCGGTTGGTGAGGCGCCGCCTTTCCTTGAGCATTAATATTCATGATATCACAGTGTATCATTATAAGATCACTATTACAATTATCATATTCTGTTATTGATATACTAATCATTTTCTATCGTCTATTATCTACCCCATTATCATTACTATCATGATTACTATTATAATAAGAATAAGCATTATCATTATTATTGACTTGATTATCACACACATTGCCATTACCATCTTTACCATTGCTATTGTATTTGTTCCTGTTGCCATTATAATTATCACTATCATAATCTTATTGATGTAATTATTATCATCATAATCGTTATGATTATTGTCGTTATTATTATCATTGCTACTTTCATATTTACTTATTATTTTCATTACCACTATCACCATCATCAGCATTATTATAATTGTTAAAATTGTTATCATCATTATTACTGTTAATATTATTATGAGTTTTATCATCACCGTCGTCATTATCATCAGTATTATTACTACTGTCATCACTATTACTATCAACCTCATAAGTGTGGAATATTTAATATTTGATTCCCCTTTTATGATTGGAAAATGACTGGGATTACACTATACAATAAATTTTCCTAAATATTTTTTTATGACCGAGGACTACTTAAAATAATCATTGTTATTGATATTAGTATTAGTATTACCATTGTCATTATTTTTTTATTACTATTATTATTGGTTATCACCATTATTATCATTATTAGTTTCAGTTATAACATAATGGTCAACGTTATTATATCATTATTATTATTATTGTTGTTGTTGCTGTTGTTGTTATCATCCTTATTACTGTTGTTGATAATGTTATAAGTATAATACTTATATTACTATCAATATTTTCACCATCACCCGTAACACCATCATAGTTATCGTTATAGCCTTCTTTGAAATTAATCTTGATTCCGATTTTTTAGAGCCATTTAAGATTATTTATTGGCTGTAAAGAGTACACAAAAATAGATAAATGAATAAATATATATTATATATTATACACATACTCTACTAGCCCACAGTACGCACAATCCCTGACTGCCAAACAGCTTCTCATAAGCACGGTGGTTGCTAAGCTTTCCACGATGGGGTTGCACACTAGAGACATCTGTTGGGATGAAGTCCTATTAAAGGAAGTTTCAGTCTGTGGTTGAACATCGAGTCAACTCACACCTCCTTTACGATAAGTTGACTCTCTTGATACTTACTTCCGACACTTCAAAAAGCCTGGCGTTCACCCTTTCGTTTTCTTTCATTGAAGGGGAAACTTTTTTTTAATGAAATAGAGCTATTCTAGTTTTCCTTTTATGGTGCCCAGTACAGTGTTTTGGTTAAGCACTATCATTTGTGTTATTGTTATCGTTATCATTTTTATTATTGTTATAATTATTATTATTATTATTATTATTATTATTATTATTATTATTATTATTATTATCATTATTATTATTATTATTATTATTATTATTATTATTATTATCATCGTTATTATTATTGTCATCACTAATCATTATCATCTTCCTTATTCTCCTCATCATCATTATCATCATTATATATATATTATCATATGTATTGTGTATCATTATAATGATTATAATCACTATCATTCTTTCATCATCTTTATCATTATTAGCATTATCAGTATTATTAGTATTATCATCAATGTATTTATTGTTATTGTCATTATTGTTATTGGCATTATTATTGATAGTAGTAGTAGTAGTAGTAGTAGTAGTAGTAGTACCATTCTTATTAATGTCATCATCATTACTACTATTATCATCATTAGTATTGTTAGTCATTATAATCATCATCATCATCATCGCTATCATTATTATTGTTGTTTTCCTCTATCATTATTATTAGAATCATTACAAATATCATTATTGGTATTATCATC
>NC_091549.1:402500-415000 GCF_042767895.1 Penaeus vannamei
TGACTTCTTTCTGCGAAAATTGGTGATATTGCAAGATGACATGATAACGCTGTGCAAATGCATTACTGATTATTGAGTTATGCATAGCAAACTAATTACATAAGCTGACTTCTCAGATTTAAATCAGTTTTTGAAGAATAGTTTTATACATATTCTGACCTTGACAACATACATTTTTACAATCCGGCACAAGGTGCAGTCCAACACTACATTTGCTCTTATTCATAAAGACACCCATCTGAAGTTCATTTCAGAAAATGATCGTTTCAGAATACTCTGCGTTATCCAGGACTCAGGACACGCCCGCCTCCTTCCAGCTCTGACTTTGCTCCCTTCCTACCCAGAGCCGCAAGTGCCTCCGGCGGGTGCGTCTGTGGCCGAGGACCGCGAGGACCGGACGGACATCGACTGGAAAAGTAAGAAGGTGGCAATTGTACGTATACATGTATGCTGTTGATGAGGACTTTTCGTTGGGCGTGAGCATGTCGCGGACGTTGCATTTTTGAAAGGCTGCGTGACTGAGATGCGCGAGTGATTGCACTTTTTCGCTTGCGAGGGAAAGGTATGAGTTGATGTCAATCACCAGCAACCTAATGCTTCCACTCTCAAGTTGAGGAAAGTCTGAAAAAGGTATTAAGCTAAGACCATTTTCCTCCCAAACGGAAATGCCAAACGATCAACATCGAACGTTTTGTTCCCCAGCGATGCCGAGGCCGCTGCCTGAGCCGCGATGGCCAGAGCTGGACCACGACATGGCCACCGTCCCCCTGTGGCCCAGCGACCCTGCCTGCGCCATGTGAGTGTCCCTCCGCCCTCCTCGACCCCCTGGGCATCCCTCTGTCTATTCCTTCGATCTTTGCTTTATTTCCTTTTCCATCTGTCTGCTCTTTCGCTCTTTTATCCTTTCAGCTACTCTTTGGCTCTCTGCTGTCTCTATTTCCTTCTCTTTTGTCCTTCCATTTCAGTCTCCGTCTACCATCCGTGCCTTGTCTTCCAGAGCTCAAACACACACACACACACACACACACACACACACACACACACACACACACACACGCACGCACGCACGCACGCACGCACACACACACAAGCTCACTCACACATATGTAGGTTTAAATATACACCTTCATTCCTTTCCCTCCCCCGTGTTCTTCATCCTTCCAGGCACAACGTCTCCTTCGCCCATCGCGCGAGCAGGACCTTCCTGGTGTCCTTCCCGCGGTCCGGGAACTCCTGGACGCGCTACCTGGTGGAGGGGGCGACGGGGGTGGCCACGGGGGCGGTGTATGCGGGCGAAAACCTCATCCACTTCGGTAAGAGACCCAGGGTAGTTGGGTGGTCAGACGGGAAAAATGCTTGTGTTCATGATTATTTTCTGTATCGTTTTGTTCAGGTGGTTCAGTATTGAACGCTTGGGTGTAAATATTGATACTGTACCATTACGTTGGGGTCGGTAAGGACACCATAATTAACAAATCGGATATATACATCCTCAAAGATTTAATTACTTAAAAAATATATACTATGTATTGTGATGAGCCATATCCGCTGTTTTTTTTTTTTTTTTTTTTTTTTTTTTTTTTTTTTGTCTATTGATTGTGCTTGCTCATAGATGTCTCAACTAGTATTCAGTCACCAATAAGTCAATTATTAGTCCTATCTATTTCATGTTTATCCTTTTTCATTTTCGGTTTCTCTCATATCTTTTGCAATTAGTATTTCAGCATTATAAAAACATGATACCAATAATAATGATAATAATCGGTATTAATAGCGATGAACATCGATACACGGAACTGATTAAAGCGATGTCGATGGAACGATACTTGAAAATCGGCAAAAGCGATTCCAATACGTCTATTCTTCGTAGGCTTCATACGACACCGATGCCAGTGCATGTGTCGCCGATACTTTATTGTGTGAAAATACCCAAACTGATCTGCTAATATTTGATTTCCATGTTTGTTGCTCTGCAAACAATAAGTGCATCAGAGACGTGTTATTCAAACGTGCATTACATGCGGATTTGTTGATGTAATATAGATCAGGGTTCTTGCAGGTATAACCAGGAGAAAATTAAGACCTTTTTAAGGCCCAAACCAGTTGCTTTTGAAGACCTAGAACCACTAATCGCTAAATACACACTTCCACATAATGTCTTGTGTAAGTGACTAAGACCAGAAATTCCCCTGGCATGATTTTTACTCAGCCTCTCGGATAAATTGCTGCCATAATGATTTTTTTTTCACACGGCCTATAAGTAAAGGATCGCGTCGATCGGCAAAAATCAGGGTCTAATGTTGACAAAGGATTTCCGATTAAGCCGCGCAGAGATCCGCAAGTGGGTGAATCGCGTAGCGTCCGCTGGTAACGAGTATATGTACATTTACGCGAACAAAGCTATGCCTCGGGCGATTTTAAGACATTTTAAAACCTGCGACGAAAAAAAGCTCAGTTTTGACTCTCTAAGACTTTAAGATTTAAAAATGTATATTTGAGATATTTAAATGACTTTTTAACGATGCCCCTGAACACTCTAGATTACTAAGCAATTGCATTTGCAGCTGACACTTGTGCACTTGGCAGTCAGTGCATGCATCTGGAGTATAAAAAAAAAAACGTTTATTTAAAATCAAAGTAAAGATGAGAAAGTCCCTCGTATCTTTTACACTTTTTGAGCGCCAGTTTAGAGAGCGAGAGAAAGAAAGCACAAACATAGCTAGATAGATAGAGACTATATATATATATATATATATATATATATATATATATATATATATATATATATATATATATATATATATATATATATATATAATTAAACGCCACAATGTACAAAAAAATGTTATTTTTCACTTGGAAACAAAACATTCACGTTCCTTGTCTTTGTAGTTCATGACAATATCCACAGTATCCACAATATCGTCTAGGAGTTGGAAGTGGATTTGATTCTCAATAAATAAACCAAGATAAACAAATAGAAGCCTCCGTGTCCGGCCATTGGCACCAGTAGGCTCTGCTTCCTGTGTCTCTCTCAAAGAATACAGGCTTGTTTACGTATAATGCTTATACAATTTCACACAAAAAATTAAAACCCAAAAAGAGAACGGGGAAAATCTTAAGATCATTAGCGGCGTATTCAAGATTTAGCGAGAGGGTGAGGCTTGAGAGAGAAGTCCCAGGTGAGGAAAGGTCATACGGCACTATGATACGGGATTGGGGTGAAAAGGATACAAATTAGCTAAGGATTGGGACGAAGGTTGTAGAGTAGTGTAGGTTACTGTGGTAGTGAAAAGGGCACAGAGGGAAGAGCAAACGAAGTACTAACGCCGTTCAGGACTGATACAAAGCCAGAATTGTATTCTTTCAACACGGCTCTCGCACTTTAACACACGGACAGAAGTGAAGGAAAAGAAAAGGAGGAGAAGGAAAAAAAAAACATGCAAAATTAGTTGAGGCGAAGGCTGAGGTCCAAGATAGGGGTGATCCCCCATTGGGCCTCAGTCTACGTTTCCCAAGCCCCCCCCCCCACACCCCACCCCCGCCCTCCCTCCCCCATTACAACAACGAGCAAGGGATGTGGGTAAAAAAAAAAAAAAAAAACTACAGCGGACAATAGATAAAGTAAATATATACGTGTCTACCATAACTTAATCTTAATCATAATCTTGAAATACAATGAGAAATATTTCCAAACCGTGACAGCCAATGTCAGTACATAATACGACACTAATAAAGAAGTCATTGGTGAGCAATACAAAAGCAGATATGAAGTTAACAAGTTATATATGATATATTCTTCTATAGATAGATATAGGTATATATATATATATATATATATATATATATATATATATATATATATATATATATACATATGTATACATATATATATACATATATATATATATATATATATATATATATATATATATATATATATATATATATATATATATATATATATATATATATATATATACATATGTATACATATACATATACATATATATATATATATATATATATATATATATATATATATATATATATACATATGTATACATATATATATATAAATTTATATATATAAATGTAGATGTAGAAGTAAATGCAGATATAAATGTAAGCATAGATATTGATACTGATACAGATACATATAGAAGCTTTGGTAATTGGTACTTGATATTTATATATACATAGTACTTATATAGTTTACGCAGTTTTCCTCTGTCACGGTCACATGGAGAAGGACGAAAAAAGACCCGTGCACACATGCAAGTACGAAATTAGGATTACTTATTTTTCTCTGGAGCAAAATGAAAGATAAGAAAGGTAATTGCATAATTAAGTCTGTGAATACATTAGCATTAACAGGATTACTTAACACGTATGAATATGTGCAATACTCCTCTCAAAAAGCAGCAACAGCAAAATACACCAAAAGCCACAAAAATGCTCTTTCATTGAGAGGAAGGAAAGCCGGTGGAAATTCACCGAAATATTCCTTATACGTGTTCTGATACACACACACGTACGCATAGTTTCCATACCTTATGCTATTACTCAGACAGCTTATAGAGACTCATATAATCACCTGTATGCCTTTGGTACTTGGCGTTTTTTTCCACAAATCGCCCTTCTCTTTTCAGGCATGAGGAGCAACATGGGGAAGCTGAAAGGGAAAGTAATACTCGTGAAGATCCATTTCAACACGAGACAAAGAGTCCCAGACAACGTCCCTGTTATATTACTACTGAGGAATCCAGCCAAGTAGGAAACATTTATATCATTCACAATTCAGTGTTCTTAATTGGTGTGATTCATAAGGTGGAGGAGAGATTCCTTTCTTCATTAATCAGGGAATTAGACCTTCAGTGCATGTTTTCGAAATGTTTTCCGTGTAACTTCTAACAGTTGTACTAAACCTCACACGCTGGTTAAAATCTGTGGACTCCATTCGCCTCTTTTCACACGCGCCTTGAGATTAAGCATGTTTGATTTTTCTAAGCATGTTTAATCTATTTATATATCTATTGATTCATCTATTTATTAGCAAGTTTGATTCTTAAAAGCGTGTTATATCTTTATAAGCTTATCTGATTTTTCCAAGGATGTTTGATTAGAAAAAATGTTTCTTTTGCAGATCTATAATTTCTTACTACAATTTTATGATGGGGAAAGGAACTGTGAAGAGGCTAAGGAACGTAACCTATGACTCGTACTTTACAGAAAGTGAGTGAAGTCGTAAATATATTTGAATGTTGCGTTTATTATTGTTGGTTAATGATGATAATAATAGCATCTATAAATTATGATGGTAACAATAATCACAAGATAAAAAGAAAAGAAAAGCTATATAGATAATGGTAATAACAAAGATTATACTAATATAATGATAATTGTAATGATAATGATAATACCGATGATAATGGTAACAGTGATAACGAGAACAACAGCAATGATCATTCGTAGCAAATAAACTAACAGCTGCATTGACTTCCATGACATTTTTTCCAGACTTCAACAGGCACTTTGACCGTCAGCTTCAGAGATGGACAAAGGTGAGAGTACTACAGGCAATTTGCTTCTTAACTAAAAGCGTTTTTAGCAGGGGAACGCTTGGGCAGGAATTCTTGCCGATGAGCCAAGAACTGTCCCGTTCCCTGCTTAAAACGCTTGGATCGGCAGGAAACCTTGATCAGTGATGCCAGACATGTGGAAGTGCCTTTCTATAAAGTGCAAATCATAACATGCCTTGGCGATCATAGAAATGTGAAAATAATACACAACATATATATACTCGGGTTTTAAGAGCAATAGACAAGTATTGCCACCAACGATCTCAGAGAAAGATAACTTATGCATAAGTCGAGGGTGGAGTTTATTTCACTGGTGTTTGGTAACAGTTTGAGCGCGCATTTCAAAACAGCTGACAAGCTAGCGCCTCATCAAGATGACAGAAAAGTTAATAGATTTACCCTAACATCTTAACAAAGCGCAATATTTTTTCCTATATACATATGAGGTGCCTTTAAAACAGTGACACACACTTCCGATGGGTAACCCTTACACTCTGACGCGCTATCAAAATAAATGAACATCACTGAATTAAAATATAGGCCTACCCACTCCCATATATACAAATTTATGTTGAAAATAATAGTCACCGAATACAATATCAACAGAAGAATGTTGCTAGAATTTATCAGACTTTTTTCACTTGAAAGATTCTCTATTTCATAGAATAGTAGATATATTCTCGATTGAGAGAGACGACGAGTTTAAACGTGAGATAAATTGTTCGTCTTGTAATGATTTATGATTTATAAGCAAAAAAAAACAACAAAAAAACAATTAATTCCCACAATCTCCATTATCTCATTTCCTTTTCAGTTAACTTCAATTTCTTTGAATATAATTTTATGGGAAATATAGTATCAGATACCGTAAAAAATTATTTTTCTGATAAAATATTAAGCGGTGTTCTTGGCCAACGCCCGCATTTGAAGGACTGTAGCCAGAACTGTACGCAAGGGACGCTGTTGCCATGGTGACAGTACACCGCTTGACTTAGCAAGCGCAATTCTAGCCATCTACGGGGGTCGCTTGAGAAAGCAAGCAAAATTCTTGAGATTTTAAGCAAGAACTTTCCCTGCTTAAAAAGCCTTAAGGCTTTGAAATGCTCCTCCTCTCTCTCTCTCTTTCTGTCTTTCTCGCTCTCTCTCTCTCGTTCTCTCTCTTTCTCTTTCTCCCCCTCCCTCTCTCTCTCTCTCTCTCTCTCTCTCTCTCTCTCTCTCTCTCTCTATATATATATATATATATATATATATATATATATATATATATATATATATACACACACACACACACACACACACACACACACACACACACACACACACACACACACACACACACACACACACACAAACACACACACAAACACACACACACATACGCACACACACACACACACACACTCACAAACAAACAAACACACACACACGCGCGCGCGCGCACGCACGCACGCACGCACGCATACGCACACACACACACACGTGTGTGCATACATATATGTATGTATACAGATAGAAAGATGAATATAGCTATAGATATAGAAGGCAAATTATGTTTTAAGTATTAATTCAGCTGATATCAGCACGATAATGCTAATAAATGTCTATAACTCATGAATACTAACACCTAAGCATTAGAATATATTCTGAGCAGTGACGTTGATCATCGCATTAATCCAAAATTGATTTAACGGGTAATTTCGAACCTACTTTACCAAAGCTATTTACATGTAATCTACCAGTTTAATTAAGAACATAAATAACTCAGTACTCAGTCATCCTCTTTTTAAAACGGACTCCGCAGCTGGCGAAGGATCGGCTCTTGCACTCTAGGAGGCTGCTGGTGATCCCTTACGAGGAGCTGAAGAAGGACCCGATCGCGCAGGTGCGGAGGGCGCTGGCGTTCCTGGGCGTTCCGGCGGACGAAGGGCGCCTCGAGTGCCTCCGACGGTACTCAGAGGGGCCTGCGCTGGGGCTGCAGAGACAGGTCGTTTTCGCTCTATCTGTCTGTCTGTCTCTCTTTCTCCCCCCCCCTCTCTTTCTATCTATCTATCTCTCTTTCTCTCTCCTTCTCCCTCTCTCTTTCCTTTCCCTGTCTCTCTCCTTCTCCCTCTCTCCCTCCTTCTCCCTCTCTCCCTCCTTCCCCCTCTCTCCCTCCCCCCCTCTCTCTCTCTCTCTCATTTTGACCAAGACACTGTACTAAGATATCATGTAATTGGTTTCCATGTACTTTATTTAATCTAAAGTGTTGGAGAAAGAGTGAGCAAAAGTGAGTAAGAATTTGAGCGCGTGTGTGTGGTTGTGTGTATGTGTCTGTGCTTGAAAGAGAGAAAGGAAAAGATCATGGAGGGATTATTAACCATTTTCATATCGAATATCCCTTTTCTTGCAGGTTGACCCATACACACCCGAGCAGAAACTGGCGCTGGCGAAAGCTGTGGCTGAAGTTTCTGAACTACTTCGCGAAAGAAACTTCCCTCCACTGCCTGCTTATGACTAAATTTGCGCACACTCAAAAACACACACATACACATATGTATGTGTATATATATGTGTGTGTGTGTGTGTGTGCGTGTGTGTGTATGTATGTGTGGATGTATGTGTGGATGTATGTGTGTGTGTGTGTGTGTGTGTGTGTGTGTGTGTGTGTGTGTACGTATGTGTGTGTATGTACATATATATATATATATATATATATATATATATATATATATATATATATATATATATATATATATATATATATATATACATATATACACACACACACACACACACACACACACACACACACACACACACAGACACACATACATACATGTGTGTGTGTGTGTGTCTATACGTGTCACTCTGCGGACATATTCATCATGTTTCCTTATAATTTTCGTTCCAACATTCATCTGTGTTCACTAATGCAGACATCACGTAGCCCTCTACATGTTAACTCTTAACATGAGGAAAAATGTTCTCAAGTGTTTCTTTATACGACAGTTATAGACACAAAGCAAAAAAAATGTATCACATGCACTGTTTTATATTTATATTTATATTTTTGCGATCGATTTATCAAGCATCCAGTACATCCACAGTGATCCAGAAATATTGCAGAGAGAGAGAGAGAGAGCGAGAGAAAGAGAAAAGGAGAGACAGAGGCAGAAAGAGGTGCACTGCGATGTCAGTGGAAGTGTAGTTGGCATGACCCCCATATGTTTTGTAAGCGCCACAAATATACCGAAATCAATGCATTAAATGTTCAAAATACTGCAAAAGAAAAATGTCTGGCATAGGCAAAACTTAAAGATATTTAATAGTAGTTGTAGCAATATTTAGTAAAATTTGCAGTATTGCTTTTGGAACCAAATGTCTTTCTAAAAACGGAAAGAAGCGAAAGGTATGCGTACCTAAACCACCTGCAAATGCTTAACAAACAATAAGTGTAGTAATTCGCATCTAATACACTACTATATTTTCCCCTTTTAAATATAACGCTATTTTCCCCGTTTTCTGCTTCATGGATCAACTTTTTAAACTGTTATTCTCTAATTGTCATTTGCACGTATAATTGTATAAGCAAAACATATTTTGAAACGAAGTACTATTAATAGCAATTAACCAGCAGGGCACAAAGTTCATGCAATGTCTTTCTTTATAAATTTAATAGTTACCCATTAAATAACCAAAGAAGACTCGAGCGAGTAAGAATAGGGTACACTTACATTTAAAGTGCATAATTAAAGTGCATATTGCATCTTCAGACGCAGCCTGCAATGGTAAAATGTAAAGAAATAATATTTTAAAAAAATCTGCGTAATGGAGGAGCTGTTCCATGAAACGATTTTTGTAATCATTGGCCGCCGATTTAAATAATCAAATCAATTATTGTTCATAATTCTTGTACATTATTCTGTATGTGTTTTATTATTACATTTGTGCATTTATATATGTGTCATAAATGTGATCGGAGTATATCATATTGTATTGAATAAATTTTGGTTACAAATAGAACTAAAAGTTTCCTGTTCATTATTGTTACCACTTGTCAAGTATAATTTTTGGTGTTTACGTTCAAAGCTCTCATTCCCCTGTGACTCGCTTTCCCTTGCTGTTATGAAGCAAACATGATTCGCAAAAAATAGATGGTGTAATTAATCAATTGATTAATAAAAAAAAACAGGAAATGCCGTTAAGTTTAAACCACACACACACACACATATATACATATTGATATAGATAGATATATAGATATACATGCATATACGTTTGTATATACATACATATATATATATATATATATATATATATATATATATATATATATATATATATATATATATATATATATATATATATATATATATGTATGTATGTATATATATATATATATATATATAAATATGAATATATATATATATATATATATATATATATATATATATATATATATATCATACATATACATATATCATACATATATATTTATGTATGTATATATATATATATATATATATATATATATATATATATATATACATAGATGTATATGTATGTATGTATGTATGTATGTTTGTGTGTGTGTATATATGTATATATATATATATATATATATATATATATATATATATATATATATATATATATGTATATATATATATATATGTATATATGTATATACACTAAATATGTGTATATGTATATATATATATATGTATATATATATATATATATATATATATATATATATATATATATATATATATATATAGAGAGAGAGAGAGAGAGAGAGAGAGAGAGAGAGAGAGAGAGAGAGAGAGAGAGAGAGAGAGAGACAGAGAGAGAGAGCGAGATGTAAATATATAACATTTACTGTATACGCATACACACACACACACATGTGTGTGTGTGTGTGTGTGTGTATATTTGTGTATATATATATATATATATATATATATATATATATATATATATATATATATATATATATATATATATATATATATATATATATATATATATATATATATATATATATATATATATATATATATATATATATATATATATATATATATATATATATATATATATATATATATATATATACTGTATATACATGTGTATATGCATATATGAGAGAGAGAGAGAGAGATAGAGTGCGATAGAGATAGATAGATAGAGAGAGAGAGATAAAGTGCGATAGAGATAGATAGATAAAAAGAGAGAGATAAAGTACGATAGAGATAGATAGAGCGAGATCGATAGAGATAGAGATGGATAGATAGATAGATAGATAGACAGAGAGAGAAAGAAATATGAATATATATGCGTGCGTATATATGTGTACGTGTGTATGTCTGTGTGCATGCGTCTGTGTGTATATACATATATGAATCTATATGTATATATGTATATGTTTATATATATAGATATATAGATATATAGTTATGCGTGTGTGTGTGTGTACTGTATGTATGTAAAGTATGTATGCATGCATGCGTACATATGCATATGCCTCGGAAAGCACACCAAGATGTTAAGAGACAAAACGAAAGTTTATGAATCTTTAAACGTTTGACTCGGAAGTAAATCGAAAAGTTCGAGGATGAGCGACAGTGCAAAACTTCTTGCCGAAAGAATTTTACATCCATGTTTGATAATTTAATATCTCGCTAGTTTTAATATTGACGCGTGAAGTCTGGTGCCAAATATCTTTTGGGTTCCCGTTAGTTTATAAACTATTTTCCCCTCGAGAATGTGCTTGTATTTCCTGGTCTTCTTAAGTCTTCCCCGTCTCTTTTTATACTTATTTCATAATCACTTCTATATATATCAGTATTATTTTCATTAGGGGGTGATACTGTTATGACTAGCGTTACCATCGTCACACAAATGAGAGAGAAATGTAGATAGGCAAATAGATAGACAGAGATACATATATATTCAGATAGATATACATGTAGTTATACAGATAGATGAATAGAGATAGATGGATAGATAAATAGAGACATTCAGATATATAGATATATAGATAGACAGACATGCAGATACACAGAGATATGTATATATACAGAGATAGATATACATATAGATATACAGGTTGATAGATAGATAGAGATAGACTGATATATAAATAGACAAACATACAGATATATAAACAGAGATAGGTAAGTAGATAGACATACAGATGTGCAGATAGATATGTATATATATACAGATAGATATACATAAATATACTGATAGATACATAAAAGATAGATATACAGATAGATAGATAAAGACAGATAAATAGACAGACCTACGGATAGACAGAAATACATAGACAGATAGAGGAAAAAATCGTTTAATTACCTGCACATACTCCAGTAATGATTAGCGTGCATAAATATCTGAAACAGCACCCACCTGCCTTTTCGAGTGCATAAATTACCCTGAGGTTCCAGCCCCAAGTCTGAGCACGAGTGGAGCCGCAGCACCGTCGAGGGAAGGTCGGAGTTCGCCGCCTCCGCGATGAAGCCAAGAAGTCTCGTCTCATCTCGGTTTGTTTGGGCGCTTTCTTGCGTCGGCGTCCTGTTTCTGTAAGATTATTTGGTTCTTATTTTCCTCATTTGATTGTTTTGGTGAAGTGGTTTGGGTTCGTGTGCTTTAGTCTGTTAGAAAATCGTCGGTTCACGTTTCTTGAAGCTGGAGGTGGTGGCATGGCGGGGTCTATGGGAGACCGCGGGTTCTCCGCGAGTGTGTTTGTGTTTCTTTTGCGATAACAATGCGCTGTGAAGGATTGTTTTTCCTTCTTGAGATAGTGTCATTGCGGAATGCCATCATTATTTGTAAATATGGATTAAAAAGTATTGCTATTTATGCCAGCTGAATTAGCTCACTTCAGGTCAGTTCTTGAAGAATAGTTTTGTTCTCCCTCTGACCTTGTCG
>NC_091549.1:420000-427500 GCF_042767895.1 Penaeus vannamei
TTCAGCTTGAAGTGATGAGGCATTGTAAGTGACCCTAATGGATGATGTGGTATTCCTTGGTGTGAAGCTGGCGCCTGAAGTGTGGCTTATGAGATCCACGGATCCATCCGTATAGTGAAAACTTTTACCCAGGAGAGTTATTTGTGCTATGACTGATTGTACTTGTGACTTTTGGTTAGGCATTGGGTATTCATCTTTTCTCCTTAACGAGCTCAGGACTGAGAACTCAATCAAGGTGTTTGCCCATGGCAGGGTCTTTCTGTAGTCAGGGTGGGGGGAATCCATGCCCTTCGCAAGTTGTTTGAGCTGGAAGTGTATCAACACTCTGGGTGTGTGTGCTAGTTGTCAGCAAGCAGCTGATATTCTTGCTGTAGGCGTCTCGATAATGTGTGTGTATATATATATATATATATATATATATATATATATATATATATATATATATATATATATATATATATTATCACAACTGCGAGATCTTGGTCGGTCGCCGTCGATTACCTGAGCCTGTGTTTGACCGCTGCACTGCGGGTGTGAGTTGGTCACAGGCCTTTCGGCGATGTTTGCTGCCTGCCGAGGAACCGTCGGAGGAGTTGCCTGCCGAGGAACCGTCGGAGGAGTTGCCTGCCGAGGAACCGTCGGAGGAGCTGCCTGCCGAGGAACCGTCGGAGGAGCTGCCTGCCGAGGAACCGTCGGAGGAGCTGCCTGCCGAGGAACCGTCGGAGGAGCTGCCTGCCGAGGAACCGTCGGAGGAGCTGCCTGCCGAGGAACCGTCGGAGGAGCTGCCTGCCGAGGAATCGTCGGAGGAGCTGCCTGCCGAAAAACCGTCGGAGGAGCTACCTACCGAGGAACCGTCGGAGGAGCTGCCTGCCGAGGAATCGTCGGAGGAGCTGCCTGCCGAGGAACCGTCGGAGGAGCTGCCTGCCGAGGAACCGTCGGAGGAGCTACCTGCCAAGGAACCGTCGGAGGAGCTGCCTGCCGAGGAACCGTCGGAGGAGCTGCCTGCCGAGGAACCGTCGGAGGAGCTACCTGCCGAGGAACCGTCGGAGGAGCTGCCTGCCGAGGAACCGTCGGAGGAGCTGCCTGCCGAGAAACCGTCGGAGGAGCTGCCTGCCGAGGAACCGTCGGAGGAGCTGCCTGCCGAGGAACCGTCGGAGGAGCTGCCTGCCGAGAAACCGTCGGAGGAGCTGCCTGCCAAGGAATCGTCGGAGGAGCTGCCTGCCGAGGAACCGTCGGAGGAGCTGCCTGCCGAGGAACCGTCGGAGGAGCTGCCTGCCGAGGAACCGTCGGAGGAGCTGCCTGCCGAGGAACCGTAGGAGCTGCCTGCCGAGGAACCGTCGGAGGAGCTGCCTGCCGAGGAATCGTCGGAGGAGCTGCCTGCCGAGGAACCGTCGGAGGAGCTACCTGCCGAGGAACCGTCGGAGGAGCTGCCTGCCGAGGAACCGTCGGAGGAGCTGCCTGCCGAGGAACCGTCGGAGGAGCTGCCTGCCGAGAAACCGTCGGAGGAGCTACCTGCCGAGGAACCGTCGGAGGAGCTGCCTGCCGAGGAACCGTCGGAGGAGCTGCCTGCCGAGGAACCGTCGGAGAAGTTGCCTGCCGAGGAATCGTCGGAGGAGCTGCCTGCCGAGGAACCGTCGGAGGAGCTGCCTGCCGAGGAACCGTCGGAGGAGCTGCCTGCCGAGGAACCGTCGCAGGAGCTGCCTGCCGAGGAACCGTCGGAGAAGCTACCTACAGAGGAACCGTCGGAGGAGCTACCTGCCAAGGAACCGTCGGAGGAGCTACCTGCCGAGGAATCTTCGGAGGAGCTGCCTCCCGAGGAACCGTCGGAGGAGCTGCCTGCCGAGGAAACGTCGGAGGAGTTGCCTGCCGAGGAATCGTCGGAGGAGCTGCCTGCCGAGGAACCGTCGGAGGAGCTACCTACCGAGGAACCGTCGGAGGAGCTGCCTGGCGAGGAATCGGCGGAGGAGCTGCCTGCCGAGGAATCGTCGGAGGAGCTACCTCCCGAGGAACCGTCGGAGGAGCTACCTACAGAGGAACCGACGGAGGAGCTGCCTGCCGAGGAACCGTCGGAGGAGCTGCCTGCCGAGGAACCGTCGGAGGAGCTGCCTGCCGAGGAATCGTCGGAGGAGCTGCCTGCCGAGGAACCGTAGGAGCTGCCTGCCGAGGAACCGTCGGAGGAGCTGCCTGCCGAGGAATCGTCGGAGGAGCTGCCTGCCGAGGAACCGTCGGAGGAGCTACCTGCCGAGGAACCGTCGGAGGAGCTGCCTGCCGAGGAACCGTCGGAGGAGCTGCCTGCCGAGGAATCGTCGGAGGAGCTGCCTGCCGAGGAACCGTCGGAGGAGCTACCTGCCGAGGAACCGTCGGAGGAGCTGCCTGCCGAGGAACCGTCGGAGGAGCTGCCTGCCGAGGAACCGTCGGAGGAGCTGCCTGCCGAGGAATCGTCGGAGGAGCTGCCTGCCGAGGAACCGTCGGAGGAGCTGCCTGCCGAGGAACCGTCGGAGGAGCTACCTACAGAGGAACCGTCGGAGGAGCTACCTACAGAGGAACCGTCGGAGGAGCTACCTGCCGAGGAACCGTCGGAGGAGCTGCCTGCCGAGAAACCGTCGGAGGAGCTGCCTGCCGAGGAATCGTCGGAGGAGCTGCCTGCCGAGGAACCGTCGGAGGAGCTGCCTGCCGAGGAACCGTCGGAGGAGCTGCCTGCCGAGGAACCGTCGCAGGAGCTGCCTGCCGGGGAAACGTCGGAGGAGCTGCCTGCCGAGGAATCGTCGGAGGAGCTGCCTGCCGAGGAACCGTCGGAGGAGCTGCCTGCCGAGGAATCGTCGGAGGAGCTGCCTGCCGAGGAACCGTCGGAGGAGCTGCCTGCCGAGGAACCGTCGCAGGAGCTACCTACAGAGGAACCGTCGGAGGAGCTGCCTGCCGAGGAACCGTCGGAGGAGCTGCCTGCCGAGGAACCGTCGGAGGAGCTGCCTGCCGAAGAATCGTCGGAGGAGCTGCCTGCCGAGGAACCGTCGGAGGAGCTGCCTACCGAGGAACCGTCGGAGGAGCTGCCTGCCGAGGAATCGTCGGAGGAGCTGCCTGCCGAGGAACCGTCGGAGGAGCTGCCTGCCGAGGAACCGTCGGAGGAGCTGCCTGCCGAGGAACCGTCGGAGGAGCTGCCTGCCGAGGAACCGTCGGAGGAGCTGCCTGCCGAGGAACCGTCGGAGGAGCTGCCTGCCGAGGAACCGTCGGAGGAGCTGCCTGCCGAGAAACCGTCGGAGGAGCTGCCTGCCGAGGAACCGTCGGAGGAGCTGCCTGCCGAGGAAACGTCGGAGGAGCTGCCTGCCGAGGAACCGTCGGAGGAGCTGCCTGCCGAGGAACCGTCGGAGGAGCTGCCTGCCGAGGAACCGTCGGAGGAGCTGCCTGCCGAGGAACCGTCGGAGGAGCTGCCTGCCGAGGAACCGTCGGAGGAGCTGCCTGCCGAGGAACCGTCGGAGGAGCTGCCTGCCGAGGAACCGTCGGAGGAGCTGCCTGCCGAGAAACCGTCGGAGGAGCTGCCTGCCGAGGAACCGTCGGAGGAGCTGCCTACCGAGGAACCGTCGGAGGAGCTACCTACAGAGGAACCGTCGGAGGAGCTGCCTCCCGAGGAACCGTCGGAGGAGCTGCCTGCCGAGGAACCGTCGGAGGAGCTGCCTGCCGAGGAACCGTCGGAGGAGCTACCTGCCGAGGAACCGTCGGAGGAGCTACCTGCCGAGGAACCGTCGGAGGAGCTGCCTGCCGAGGAATCGTCGGAGGAGCTGCCTGCCGAGGAATCGTCGGAGGAGCTGCCTGCCGAGGAACCGTCGGAGGAGCTGCCTGCCGAGGAACCGTCGGAGGAGCTGCCTGCCGAGGAACCGTCGGAGGAGCTGCCTGCCGAGGAACCGTCGGAGGAGCTGCCTGCCGAGGAACCGTCGGAGGAGCTGCCTGCCGAGGAACCGTCGGAGGAGCTGCCTGCCGAGGAACCGTCGGAGGAGCTGCCTGCCGAGAAACCGTCGGAGGAGCTGCCTGCCGAGGAACCGTCGGAGGAGCTGCCTGCCGAGGAACCGTCGGAGGAGCTGCCTGCCGAGGAACCGTCGGAGGAGCTACCTACCGAGGAACCATCGGAGGAGCTGCGTGCCAAGGAACCGTCGGAGGAGCTACCTGCCGAGGAACCGTCGGAGGAGCTGCCTGCCGAGGAACCGTCGGAGGAGCTACCTACAGAGGAACCGTCGGAGGATCTGCCTGCCGAGGAATCGTCGGAGGAGCTGCCTGCCGAGGAACCGTCGGAGGAGCTACCTGCCGAGGAATCGTCGGAGGAGCTGCCTGCCGAGGAACCGTCGGAGGAGCTACCTACCGAGGAACCGTCGGAGGAGCTGCCTGGCGAGGAATCGGCGGAGGAGCTGCCTGCCGAGGAATCGTCGGAGGAGCTACCTCCCGAGGAACCGTCGGAGGAGCTACCTACAGAGGAACCGACGGAGGAGCTGCCTGCCGAGGAACCGTCGGAGGAGCTGCCTGCCGAGGAACCGTCGGAGGAGCTGCCTGCCGAGGAATCGTCGGAGGAGCTGCCTGCCGAGGAACCGTAGGAGCTGCCTGCCGAGGAACCGTCGGAGGAGCTGCCTGCCGAGGAACCGTCGGAGGAGCTGCCTGCCGAGGAACCGTCGGAGGAGCTGCCTGCCGAGGAACCGTCGGAGGAGCTGCCTGCCGAGGAACCGTCGGAGGAGCTGCCTGCCGAGGAATCGTCGGAGGAGCTGCCTGCCGAGGAACCGTCGGAGGAGCTGCCTGCCGAGGAACCGTCGGAGGAGCTGCCTGCCGAGGAACCGTCGGAGGAGCTGCCTGCCGAGGAACCGTCGGAGGAGCTGCCTGCCGAGGAATCGTCGGAGGAGCTGCCTGCCGAGGAACCGTCGGAGGAGCTGCCTGCCGAGGAACCGTCGGAGGAGCTACCTACAGAGGATCCGTCGGAGGAGCTGCCTGCCGAGGAACCGTCGGAGCTGCCTACCGAAGAACCGTCGGAGGAGCTGCCTGCCGAGGATCCGTCGGAGGAGCTGCCTACCGAAGAACCGTCGGAGGAGCTGCCTGCCGAGGAACCGTCGGAGGAGCTGCCTGCCGAGGAACCGTCGGAGGAGCTACCTACAGAGGAACCGTCGGAGGAGCTGCCTGCCGAGAAACCGTCGGAGGAGCTGCCTGCCGAGGAACCGTCGGAGGAGCTGCCTGCCGAGGAATCGTCGGAGGAGCTGCCTGCCGAGGAACCGTCGGAGGAGCTGCCTGCCGAGAAACCGTCGGAGGAGCTGCCTGCCGAGGAACCGTCGGAGGAGCTGCCTGCCGAGGAATCGTCGGAGGAGCTGCCTGCCGAGGAACCGTCGGAGGAGCTGCCTGCCGAGGAACCGTCGGAGGAGCTGCCTGCCGAGGAACCGTCGGAGGAGCTGCCTGCCGAGGAACCGTCGGAGGAGCTGCCTGCCGAGGAACCGTCGGAGGAGCTGCCTGCCGAGGAACCGTCGGAGGAGCTGCCTGCCGAGGAACCGTCGGAGGAGTTGCCTGCCGAGGAATCGTCGGAGGAGCTGCCTGCCGAGGAACCGTCGGAGGAGCTACCTACCGAGGAACCGTCGGAGGAGCTGCCTGCCGAGGAACCGTCGGAGGAGCTGCCTGCCGAGGAACCGTCGGAGGAGCTGCCTGCCGAGGAACCGTCGGAGGAGCTGCCTGCCGAGGAACCGTCGGAGGAGCTGCCTGCCGAGGAACCGTCGGAGGAGCTGCCTGCCGAGGAACCGTCGGAGGAGCTACCTGCCGAGGAATCTTCGGAGGAGCTGCCTCCCGAGGAACCGTCGGAGGAGCTGCCTGCCGAGGAACCGTCGGAGGAGTTGCCTGCCGAGGAATCGTCGGAGGAGCTGCCTGCCGAGGAACCGTCGGAGAAGCTACCTACCGAGGAACCGTCGGAGGAGCTGCCTGCCGAGGAATCGTCGGAGGAGCTACCTGCCGAGGAATCTTCGGAGGAGCTGCCTCCCGAGGAACCGTCGGAGGAGCTGCCTGCCGAGGAACCGTCGGAGGAGTTGCCTGCCGAGGAATCGTTGGAGGAGCTGCCTGCCGAGGAACCGTCGGAGGAGCTGCCTGCCGAGGAACCGTCGGAGGAGCTGCCTGCCGAGGAATCGTCGGAGGAGCTGCCTGCCGAGGAACCGTCGGAGGAGCTGCCTGCCGAGGAACCGTCGGAGGAGCTGCCTGCCGAGAAACCGTCGGAGGAGCTGCCTGCCGAGGAACCGTCGGAGGAGCTGCCTGCCGAGGAACCGTCGGAGGAGCTGCCTGCCGAGGAACCGTCGGAGGAGCTGCCTGCCGAGGAACCGTCGGAGGAGCTGCCTGCCGAGGAACCGTCGGAGGAGCTGCCTGCCGAGGAATCGTCGGAGGAGCTGCCTGCCGAGGAACCGTCGGAGGAGCTGCCTGCCGAGGAACCGTCGGAGGAGCTGCCTGCCGAGGAACCGTCGGAGGAGCTGCCTGCCGAGGAACCGTCGGAGGAGCTGCCTGCCGAGGAACCGTCGGAGGAGCTGCCTGCCGAGGAACCGTCGGAGGAGCTGCCTGCCGAGGAACCGTCGGAGGAGCTGCCTGCCGAGGAACCGTCGGAGGAGCTGCCTGCCGAGGAACCGTCGGAGGAGCTGCCTGCCGAGGAACCGTCGGAGGAGCTGCCTGCCGAGGAACCGTCGGAGGAGCTGCCTGCCGAGGAACCGTCGGAGGAGCTGCCTGCCGAGGAACCGTCGGAGGAGCTGCCTGCCGAGGAACCGTCGGAGGAGCTGCCTGCCGAGGAACCGTCGGAGGAGCTGCCTGCCGAGGAACCGTCGGAGGAGCTGCCTGCCGAGGAATCGTCGGAGGAGCTGCCTGCCGAGGAACCGTCGGAGGAGCTGCCTGCCGAGGAACCGTCGGAGGAGCTGCCTGCCGAGGAACCGTCGGAGGAGCTGCCTGCCGAGGAACCGTCGGAGGAGCTGCCTGCCGAGGAACCGTCGGAGGAGCTGCCTGCCGAGGAACCGTCGGAGGAGCTGCCTGCCGAGGAACCGTCGGAGGAGCTGCCTGCCGAGGAACCGTCGGAGGAGCTGCCTGCCGAGGAACCGTCGGAGGAGCTGCCTGCCGAGGAACCGTCGGAGGAGCTGCCTGCCGAGGAACCGTCGGAGGAGCTGCCTGCCGAGGAACCGTCGGAGGAGCTACCTGCCGAGGAACCGTCGGAGGAGCTGCCTGCCGAGGAACCGTCGGAGGAGCTGCCTGCCGAGGAACCGTCGGAGGAGCTGCCTGCCGAGGAACCGTCGGAGGAGCTGCCTGCCGAGGAACCGTCGGAGGAGCTGCCTGCCGAGGAACCGTCGGAGGAGCTGCCTGCCGAGGAACCGTCGGAGGAGCTGCCTGCCGAGGAACCGTCGGAGGAGCTGCCTGCCGAGGAACCGTCGGAGGAGCTGCCTGCCGAGGAAACGTCGGAGGAGCTACCTACCGAGGAACCGTCGGAGGAGCTGCCTGCCGAGGATCCGTCGGAGGAGCTGCCTG
>NC_091549.1:432500-440000 GCF_042767895.1 Penaeus vannamei
TCTCTCTCTCTCTCTCTCTCTCTTTCTCTTTCTCTCTCTCTCTCTCTCTCTCTCTCTCTCTCTCTCTCTCTCTCTCTCTCTCTCTCTCCTTCACTCATTTCATATTACTCAATCTCACTCTTTCCTTCACCCTCTCTCTCTATCTTGCTTTCTTTCTCTCTTTATCTATTTATCAATTCATTTTTACTTCCTTTTTGGCGATTGCAAAGTTCGGAGTGTCCAAAAGATTATTCAAACTCCCCTTGTGCATTCTGCCTATACTGAAATTGAATACTTTGTGACTTCACTTACGAGTAAGAAAGTAGTTGCAGGACCTCTCTTTTATTAAGAAGCAAGTCTTATAAAGAGAGTGAGAGAGAGAGAGAGAGAGAGATCAAAGTGAGTTTTATCCTTTCTCATCGAAAGCCTGCAGATGCAGTTTGTGCTCTGTGATGTCCTAGGAGAGCCGAATCCTCGTTGAAGTTGGTACGGTATCAAGAGCTTTTAGCAACTCTTCTTCGTTAAAAAGAAGTTAGAAGTTACGGTAGGCTTGTTTCAGCATCCGTAGGGTTTCCCTTGTAACCGAAAGGAGTAAATTCTGATTTCTTACTCATGGAGAATTTTCCATACGTGATCCACAGAGAGGCTGAATCTCATTTTAGAAATCAGATGACAGATTCCATTAACTATTACACTCACTTAGATATCTCAAGAGGCTTGGGACGACTTCCTCAGGTGCAAGTGGGGTGATTTCCTCTTTCGTTCTGCATTGAGACAAAAGGTTCTTCAGTGAAATTTTGTAACGTATGAAAACAGCATTTTGTAGGGCATTGTGCAGAGGGGTGCACTATAACATAAACCATGCATTTAGTTAATTATGATATTGACAAATCATCAAAGTATCATTAAAGATTATGTCCATACCATGATGATAGTGAGACTTCATTTTCATAACTGTACATGAATTACAACACCATAGCTTTGAGAAATATCCTGGACAATGATAGTAATTCTCGCCATGACCAGATCTGACCCGACGTATGATTTCGTAGCAACATTACCAAGATCACCCACAAATGTGACACGTTTGATTCAGTGTGTGAAGCACATCATAATGTACTCAGTGTTCCTCTTTTAAAACGGACTCCACAGCTGGCCATAGACCAGCTCCTGTACTCCCAACGGCTGCTGGTGATCCCTTACGAGGAGCTGAAGAAGGACCCGATCGCGCAGGTGCGGAGGGCGCTGGCGTTCCTGGGCGTTCCGGCAGACGAAGGGCGCCTCGAGTGCCTCCGACGGTACCCAGATGGGCCTGTGCTGGGGCTGCAGAGACAGGCAAGTTTTTATGAGAATGGACTGGTTAATATATACATTTGTTTTCTCTTTCTTTCTTTTTTGAGTGAGAGAGACAAAAAGGAGAGGGGGTATTATTCCAAATGATCTGCCGTGTCAACAGTTAAGTTAATTTGGATTAAAACGGCTAATTCCTTTAATGCATGAAGAATGAATAGATAGAAGCATTGGTGCCATTCTGTTTACAGGTGAGATAAACTTCAGGAGCATTAAAACACAAAATGCACATCTAAAGTAGAAAAAGAACGAGGATAGAGGGTAAATGAACGAGAGAGTGAGTGATTGAGAGAGTGAGAATGAGAGGAATGGGGAAAGTAAAAGTAGGGGTAAATTCTCAGTCGCAGTATTTATCCCTTTCATGTCGAATTTCCCTTTTCTCGCAGGTTGACCCATACACACCCGAGCAGAAATTGGCGCTGGCGAAAGCTGTGGCTGAAGTTTCTGAACTACTTCGTGAAAGAAACTTCCCTCCGCTGCCTGCCTATAATTTGACACATAAATGAATATACAGATATATATGTGCATCTGTATGCATCTATATAACCCTCTCAATATCTCTCTATATATCATTTAATCTGTTTATCTATTAATCCCTTAGTTCAAATCAGAAATCAGAAATCCTGAGGTGTATTTAATGAAAGATGGAATAATGCACTACTGCACTGATATGGTGAATAAATATCCTCTCTGATAGGGACTCGAAAAATCACTGTTGCAGGCAGGTAACTGCAAGACAAACACTTTGCCACTGAGCTACGCGACCCACTAAGAGTGAGCAACTAGGAGCTAACTAGCTTCCATAGACATTACCTATCTATTCATGAGTGAGTAGGGATAGCGAAGTTTTACACAAACTTCCCATGGGCATTCAGTAGATATATAAATATATTTATATATACCATCGATCACGAAAAAATTCATGGGATCATTGGATTACGCGGGATGTGAGGCACAGCTGACGTCATCACTCCTTCGCACTTCCCGCCAAACCTGCGCGCCGACCGACTCAGTTTCTCTCGTCCCTGAACTCAACGAGCGTCGACAAGAGCTGCGACGTCAGCCAGCGGAGGGATAAGGTGCTCCTCCTTTGCCGTGGAGCCTCCGCTCTTGTTCCTGGCAGACAACCACAGAGAGGATTGAAACAGTCAACCGTTTCATAAATCCTTCCTCTTCTCCGGGAGACACCTGGCGGCTGATACTGGCACTATAACGTGTTCAACCACTTCTTGTTGTGACGTATCCGGGCGGTAAACCACGTCTCGTCGACATAAACCTCCTCCCAGTGTCTTTTGAGTGACCGAAGAGCTTCACTACGGTGTTACACATCGGATTCCGTCCTTCCTGTGAGGTCTCATGCAGAAACCCCATGTTTCTGAGGTTTCCCCTGGGAGGACGTTTGCCTTCTCCAACTCTTCCCTCAAAACATCTAACGCGCCATGTGTTTCGCAGGGAATGGCACCATCGGCGGAACTGTCAAGGCGAGCGGTGTGGCGAGGGGGTCGGCGTCCCGGGCGGCGCTGATGGCCGAGGACGCGAACTCTTGCTGCGCTTCCATGCAGAGTTCACTGCCATGACCTTGGCCTTCGCAACACGATCGTGAAGCCTGCGTGGGAAAGGCACACCAGATTAAACAAAGTGCATGGAAACCAGTTACTGGAAAATCCTGTAAAAATGATGCCACTAATTTCTTATTAATGACCACTGTTGTGATTTTTCTAATCTTAGGCTAAAAATATATTCTGTTGAACATCATCCAAGAAGAAAAGCATCCAAACGAAGCCATATACAGTAAAGTAAAATATGAAAATGATACTCCACTTACAAATGAATTTTCGTCATGAATCTAAGACCAATGAAAAAAAGTAGCAGAGAGGAAACTGAACTTGCGGGTTTTGTATTACACTGAATAAATGGCAGTTTACAACGAACATTAACGTAATAACAATGCCTTTTTATATATGTATAAATAGATAAATAAATAAATATAAATGTATATGTATACATATAAACATCCACCAGTACAACCTTTTGCGGATCACCTCTTTGTTGCTCAGATTCAACAATTGGGTTTAAAGGAAACATTATTACTATCCAGATTTATTATGGAAATTCACTCACAACACACAAAGTACTAAAATAAATGATGAAAATAAAAGTAAAATAGAGAAAATAAATGTTAATCAGCAAAATAATTAATATGATAAAGAAAATTATATATTACACTGTTACCCCTATTTTAGTGCACTTCGTGATTATGTGACCAATGTTCCTAACCTTAATGCTCGCTGTTTCCACACAAGATCTCCCACGTAACGTCCGTGTAATACGTCCTCACTTTCTTCACTTCATCGCCTTTCTTCTCTCTTCTCACGCTCATGGCCTCATCTCACTCCTCACTCAATGAATGAATGAAAGATACATTGTTTAATGTGTAGGATACCAGGCCAACAACACTTTATGAAGTCAAAAAGCCATTGAAACTTTTAACACTGTTGGATATTGTATAAAATGTAAACGTGAACATGTGCTATTCTAAAAATATCCCGGCCTGGTAACCTACACATTAAATAAAATACCTTTCATTCATTCATCGAGCGCATGGATGTATTAATAAAAGTAGGTATGCTTAATTCCTTCAAGCTGAGTAAAAAAAAAATACAGGCCTTTGGCTCGACTCCCACTGCAGGGCTAGTTTGATTATTGTTCACTGAAAATATTATCATTAAAATAATTATTTTCCATACTTTTTGAAAATTGAAAAGACCAAAATGATCGACCATATTCACAAAGCATCCGTAACTTTTGTGACGTCATTAAAATAAACAGACGCCATGACACCTCGAGATGATCTAGCTTTCCCCATGTCTCGTCTGGACAGCTGTCTGAGTGTGAATGAGACGTCACACATTCCCCTGGACATTGATTGTTTTATTTTCATCAGTTGTTTCATCTTTTCATATATATATATATATATTTTTTATTTACACATCACATTAGTTTAGTCACATTTCCTTTATTTTCTATATATGTATTTCTTTTTCTTTGGTCACTTAACGGTCCCCTTAATGAATGTTGGTCACTGTTATTAGGTCAATTGTATAATCATGAATAATCACAAAGTTTTCATAGAAAGAAAAAAAAATCCATATTGTATAAATAAGAAAATAATTCATAACACATTCAACACACACACACACACACACACACACACACACACACACACACACACACACACACACATATATATATATATATATATATATATATATATATATATATATATATATATATATACATATATATGTATATACATACATACATATATATATATATATATATATGTGTGTGTGTGTGTGTGTGTGTGTGTGTGTGTGTGTGTGTTTGTGTGTATACACACACACACACACACATATTCTGATGTCTCCATTCTCTGCTATTTCGTTTTCTGCTGTCTCTTGAAAAGTGGGCAAAGGTAAGAGATAAAGCCTTCAAGCAAATGATCAGAACTGAGGGTCTCCCTCTGTCTTCCTTGCCTCACGTTTCCTGATACAAGTAAAGGTTCAGTTCGGCTTCACTTGTGGTTTGACACCTAAGACTGTATACCTAAGACGGATTTGCAAGGGAAAAATGCTATAATAATACTAATTGGGCCCTCAGCGTAGTCCGTGACGTCATAACGCAGTCCGACAAGAGATGGCACTTGTGTCGCTTTTCTGTGACGTCACTCTGCCGTCTGCTTTGAGCTGGACCAGGGTTCTCGCTCTGCGCGCAGCCACTTGCTCGCACAACAGTTTTCTAATAGCGTAAACAAAGAAAACAAATAGATATTAATGGGGCCTGAAGAAACTTTTAGGTACACAAAATGATGGTAATTAAAAAGAAAAAAAAAATCATACATCAAAATAAGACAATGTATTTTAGAAAACAACTGCATATATATATATATATATATATATATATATATATATATATATATATATATATATATATATATATATATATATATATATATATATATATATACAGTATTTACATATACAGTATTTACAATTTAATTTGAAAATAAAACAAAAAAAAAAACTTTTATACAGTTTGTTTTTTTTTATAAATCTAACCAATAGTAGATGTGGTTTAAACTTGACACATCCTCCTGCAACTTTTATCATTTCAGAAGATAATATGAGGGATGTGAGAGTAGGAGCACAAGTGTACAGAATGACAAATACATTTAAGTATGGTAATTCCACTACATTTGATATTAGTACTTACAGCTGGTGTCGATCTCTAGAACTCAAAGAGGAGCATGTTTCCATAGCTAAGACTCAATAGCTTCTTGAAAATACAAACGTGCTGTGAAAATAGGCACATATTTTTCATCAAATTATTTGTATAATAATTGATTCAAACCATAGGAAATCATTATTTATTGTGCAAATATCACAAAGCCTTTTACTATGAAAAAAACGTAAAATACATTTTTGCGAACATTTTGCACGCATGAGTGCGTGCTGCGGTCCGCAAATCTGCGGGTGTTACTTCCCGCGCTTCAAATGTTCGCAAAGCAGACGAAAATTGTATGCACCGGTGAGCTGGACGACCGACAAAGCATGTCTAGGGCGGGGCCGCGAGTTTCGAAAATGGCACATCCCACCCACGTGTTGTTTGCAAGAGGAGGAAGGATACACACCCTTTATACCATTTTCACAAGGACAGAGACAGGTAGTGGAGTCAAAAATCAGTAGAGAATAGTGAGAGTGCGCAGGTACACATGGTATATGCCAGCTATCTTTTGGAGATCTCTCACCACTATATACATTTTAGATGTATATGGCAAAATGTCGTCATTAATCTAAAAAAATAATAATAATAATAAAAAGAGTCATGAAGAACTGTATAGGAATTGTAGAGGGCGGTCACCACTTCACATCAAATTATAGCTAGAAGTCAGTGATATTAGTTTTAGAACACTAAGCATTTTACTAAACAATTTTATTGCCAGGAGGAAAGAATGATATCCAACAGGACATTCTGCAAGCATATTCTATTGAAGATAATATATAACTATTCATCCTTTCTAAAGAGAAGAATTTAGATGAATAAATGCAATATAATATCTTCTGAAGAATTTACTTGTAGAATGTCCTCCTGTCGGAATTCATTCTTTCCTCCAAGCAATAACATTTGCTCGACATTTCGAAACACGCGGCCCCGCCCTAGATATGTTCGTCGGTTGTCCAGCTCAAAGCAGACGACAGAGTGACGTCACAGAAAAGCGACGCAAGTGCCATCTCTTGTCGGACTGCGTTATGACGTCACAGAATATGCTGAGAACCCAATTAGTATTACTACAGCCTTTTTCCCTTGCATATCAATATCCGTCTTAGGTATATAGTCTTTGATGTCAGACAACAAGAACGATAACTAATCACAGCTTAAGCCGAATTGAACCGCCACTTGTGTCAGTGAATGTGAGGCGAGGAAAACACAGAGAAACATTCCTTTTCAGATTTTATCATTTGTTTTAAGGCTTCATTTGCTATCATATCCTGGATTTCAAGAGACAGCAGAAAACGGAATAGGAGAAAATGGAGACATCAGAATGTGTATATATACATACATAATATATATATATATATATATATATATATATATATATATATATATATATGTGTGTGTGTGTGTGTGTGTGTGTGTGTGTGTGTGTGTGTGTGTGTGTGTGTGTATTATATATATATATATATATATATATATATATATATATATATATATATATATATATATATATATATATATATATATATATATATATATATATATATATATATATATATATAATACACACACACACACACACACACACACACACACACACACACACACACACACACATATATATATATATATATATATATATATATATATATAAAGGCATTGTTATTACATTAATGTTCCTTGTAAACTGCCATTTCTTCAGTGCAATACAAAACCAGCAAGTTCAGTTTCTTTTCTATTGCTTTTTTCCTTTGTCTTATAACGAAACTTCATTTTAAGTGGAGTATCTTTTTTCTTTTTTTTACTTTATTGTATATGGTTTCGTTTGGAGGCCTATCTTCTTGGAGTATGTTAAACAGAATATATTTTTAGCTTAAGTTTAGAAAAAACAAATTT
>NC_091549.1:457500-465000 GCF_042767895.1 Penaeus vannamei
CGGAACAGCGATAGCAAACCAAACAAACTATATGTCACCAAGAGAATTAAGGGGAAGAGCAGCTCCGCTGAACTCGAATCCTCCCAATGCGGAAGCCAAAATCATAGACGAGAAGTCAAATCTGAAGGATATGGCCTGGTATGAACGGCTAAATACTACGTAACAACAACATCTCGAGCAAAAGTACTACTAGTGATTTGCGAGATTCTTCTGATTAATTCATTTGTATTACTTTATTCTTCATTCCATATAAGGCTCATTAATGCCGTCAAGTTATTATAATCATTCACTTTGTTCACTGTTCATTTATCTATCATCCATTAATGCTATTTTCTTCAAAGTTCATTATCAATGATCTATTCTTTTCTTAACTGTATTATGTTATATTCTTTTCTTATTTATATACAAACTAATTCATTAAAGTCACTTATTGCCAGTCATTATTCATCTTTCATTATACGCTATTTATTATGTTAATTATCACTGTTAATCAAGAATTGTATACCACTAATGATTATTATTTAGTAATTATAAAATCATTTATGTTAAAATGGAATAATACGTAAACTCGATATTTATCACTTACTTTTATTTATTTCCTTCACCAAAAAAATTAAACAAAACATAAGACAGACGAAACACACACACAAATAGACAAAATAAACAAGGAATCCAGCCTATGCGATATATTACTAAAAATGTAATATATCCCCCTAATCCTAATAAAATAAAAATAGAGTACAAACCCAAAAACAAAACGGCAAAATAAAAAGCAACGGCAGAGAGGTCTAGCCCAGGCCTATGGCGGTGGAGGAGTGGCCGAGGCAAACCTCCCAAGGAACTCGAGTAGGCCTCAAGACGGTAGGGGGGGGAGGAGAAGACGAGTAAACCAACAGGGTTGTCAGCCAATTCTAGGGCATCTTAGCTCGTTCATTATATCTTTTTAAATAAATAAGATTTAATTTACTAATTTAGATGGGTTCATGTAATACCTCCCCCTCCAAAAAAAAAACTTTTTACCAGATGGGAAAAAGTTTGACAAGTAATCAATGAAATATTTATATCAAAAGCTATCTCAATTGTAATTACTATGAAAATAAATATACAGCTGATATTTTTGATGTCCAGAACACACCACCTTCGATCAGGAGAGAGCATCCGCACCAATATTGTGTATCTAAGAGGCAAGGTCTTATCTTGAAATGTCTGCAGTATTCGTATACATCTGAACACACTAATGTTTCTGAACTTCGTTTACTATAAAAGTTAACGGGTTATGATCCGTGAATTTCGACGGGATGAACAGAGCTTGTTGAATAAACACTAAACTATTCCAATTGCTAATACCACCACTACGGCCTCCCTTTCGACGGTGGCGTAAGCCTTATTAAGACGTAACAAAATAACACCGTGTGAACTTCACTATTCGTCTTTCTGTAATTCGTTCGCCCATGATCACATGCGCGTGCCTTCCTGACGTAGTCACTGCTGCCCGCCATCCTACGGAGCGAAAACGTCTTGTCCATGCAGCTGGCCTGGCCCTCCTGCAGTCAACGCGTGGATGAAGGCCACTACTCTAAAGAACCAGGACTACAACAGAGGCAAAGGGACCCAAGCAAGGACAGATGGACCCCTGCTTCCTCCGGCGCCGAACCTCAACTTGCAAAGACGCCCCATTCATCACATCAAGGGGGCACGGAAACTGAAACACTGGCTGAATATCCCTGGTCTCAGCATTATGATCCAGCAGTGGACAGAGACGAGCTACTTCACTGAATGGCTCTTCATACTCCTACAGAAGAAAATCTGTGTGTGCTGCTTGGGGAGCAGAAAGGTTTATTAGTTTATCTGGGTTAACCGAAATTACTGAATTCGTGAGATGGGGCTCCACAAAAATATTTTCATCATTTTCCTTGCTGGTGTTAGAAAGTACAATCACTGAAACATCACTTACGTTTCCCGTATTTTCCTTTAAATAGTACTTTTTCGGGAGGTTCACATACACATGACGTTTTTTCTTACGTCTCTTAGGGATTTCAATTGCACACCTAACATCACTAGATCGTTCTAGAACATTAAATAGTCTCCCATACCGAGACTGGAGAGGCTGGTTATGAAGAGTTAACAAAGCCAATACTAAATTATTATATAATCTTACCTCAGCATCATTTACTTTATCATAATGTTCTTTCATTTTAGTCTGAACTTTACCCAAAAGATTACGAGCTAGTGAAATAGTAAATCTGTAATATATGCTCAAATTCATTCCCATATGTATCTAAGGGATTTCCCTCTCCATTTAACCAATACTCTTCCAATAATTTTAGTGGTCCACGTACTTCACGGCCGTAGATTAATTCAAATGGGGAATAAAGGCTCTCCTGAACATTGTTCTTTACTGAAAATAATACCAAATATATTCCTTCATCCCACTCAGAACCAGTCTTTAAACAGAAGTCTTCAATCATAGTCTTTAAAATATGAAAACTTTCAACTACCCTTTGACTTTGAGGATTGTATACGGTGGACCTGAATTGCTGTATACCCAAGGACTTCATAACGTTTTCATATAATATGGAGGTAAAATTTAATCCTTGATCTGACTGTGCTATGGTAGGCAAACCCACTTGTGTAAAAAAAAACTTCATCAAGGCCTTCGCAACATTCTTACTCATTTCGTCTGCAGATATATCAGAGGGCTTATATTTACGAACACCTGACTGAATAGAAAAGCAAGTACGGAAATTTTCTAGATCATTTATGTCAGTTAGCTTATCATTAAATGCTGCAAATCAGGACCTTTACGTTCATCTCTAATGATCTGTCCCTTAGTAACTGGAGTGTCTTTAAAAATCTTTATATCGGAATCAGATTCAGACTTACTTAAAACTTTAGCAGATGAATTAAAGAAATCTGCTAGTGTGAATTCTTCAGTAAATATATCAGAAGGGCTCTCATAAGGTGATGCAGTACCGGAGGTATGCGCCTTGCTAGGAGGGGAGGACCTACGACTTGCACTGCAGATGGCAGCACATGCAGGAGAGAGATCGGGATACTCCCTTTCTAAATCTACTGTGGTGTTCTCTTCAGTGGGACAAAGGGAAACCACAGAGCAAGGCCATACCTTCTCACCCACGAGATCATTGCCCATGAGAAGCGAAATGCCATCACTTGGAATATTATCAACGGCACCTAACCTTACGTAACCCGTTATCAGATCAGATTTAAGATAAACTGTACAAATGGGTATGCTCTTTGACCCTATCAGTCCATTGATAATTACCATTTCTCCAGTATAACAGTCAGGGTTAGGAGCCGCCTCCGTGAGCACCAATGATATATCTGCAGCTGAGTCCCGTAGAATAGTGACTGGGGAAGACGACTTGTACAATTCATCGGCACAAATAAATCCTGTGGAACAAAATGGTCTAAATGAAGGTGTCACATTCAAAGATTCAGTCATGGAAAAAGGGGAAAGGCCAAGATTAGGTTTATCACCAGAATATTTAGATTCAATCTTTGTTACATCATTAACAATGACGTGAAAAATAGGTTTGCCTTTGTCAAATGAACGCTTATTAGCCAATTTAAAACAGTCATTTATGACATGACCATGTTTCTTACAATAATGGCAAAAAGACAAATTCTCACCGCGAGAAACAACCTTCCTACTCTCATCACCACCTGTTTCTAACTTTGTAAAACAGTCCTGTGGGTATCTGGCAGTCCAGTCCTCTTGGAACTATACTCCATCCTCTTACCATTATGCTGGATAGACTGGAATGAAGGCTCATTAGATCTGCAAGAGTAGTTGGGATTAGTGAGAGCGAAATGATCGGCGGCATTGCCGACCTCGGCTAATGTGCGCAGACCACGCTCGTCAATGTGAGAGCGAACTTTTACAGGCATACATTTCTTAACTTCCTCAAGTACAAAGAGCTCGAGTAATTTATCGTACTCGAGTGCATCAAGTTCACTCTCGACCCATTTTTTACACAATAGTTGCTTTTGGCGGATAAACTCAACAAAGGTTTGTTTACTATCTTTACGATAATTTCGAAAATCTTGTCTGTAAGCCTCTGGTACCCTTTTATAAACATTTAAAACAGCCTGGTTTACTACATAATAACATTGTGACAGTTCCAAATCCAGAGCTGAGAAAACCTCTTGAGCTCTGCCAACAAATGCACTGTGTACAAGCAATACCCACTTATCTTCGGGCCAACCATACAAGGCAACAACTCGCTCAAAATGAATAAAAAAGTGCTCTGGCTCTGTCTCATTGAATTTAGGGACTAATTTAATGGCATCCTCTACACGAAAATGAGGATGATGTTCCCGATCAGGTCTCTGCATGAGATGCATCCGCTCATTCTCTGCCTTAAACATTTCTAAATCTATCTTACGGCTCTCCAGGTCATACTGGCGGGCCATCGTGACATCCCGAGGACACAAGGGCTCTAAATCCTCCACACTTAACACCTTGTGTTCTAATAAATACTCGGTCACTAATGTACGAATTTCATCCTTCCGTAAGGATGACCGAAAAGGGATGCAATAATGAGCGGCTAACTCAGTCCACTGGGCTTTAGTTAAACCGACCAGCACTTCGGCTGACGGATTTGCAACAAAATTTTCAACACTGAACACAATGAATCACCGAGAAGAATATACAGGCGAAAATAAGCTAGCTAGCTAGATAGAAAAAAATATACGAAATGCGTGAACAATCGCAAAACCTGTGAATAAAATCACTATACCGTACGATTAAAGGCAAACAAAAAAAAAAAAACAGCAAAATGCCTAATATGGTCACCAAGCAAAAACAGACGTCAAATATATACAAAGACTATTGTTTACAAAACCAAAGATCACTTAAATGCACTCTGCATGCACAAGAAAGAAGCGACTCGGTGTCTTAATGATCAAAATACACGAGACCTAATGAAGTCAATTGCACGATCACAAAACAACATTCGTTCATTATATCTTTTTCAATAAATAAGATTTAATTTACTAATTTAGATGGGTTCATGTCATTTCCTCACTTAAATATAAAGAAATTTACTCTGATTTGCAGAGATTTTGCTCGTTATTGCCTCCTCAAGTTTTTTCTTGCCAGCCATTAACGGTGATACGGGAATATTTGCATCTTGCATTTCACCTCAGACCCGAAGCAGTCGCTATCACAGGATAACCTGTATAGTGAGGCCCAGCAGTCTGAGGTGCCACTTAGGTGCGCTTTAATTCTTTCTGAATTTATGAATAAAATGAAGGTTTTAATTAGAGATAAAACCAAGCTTCAGAAAAAGTTCGCTAAATGGCCAACAACTTATCGTAATCAGTTTCCAGAAATCGCTTCAGCTGCGTCATTAATGAAGCTAAGCGAACTTATCATTCAAGAAGACTTTATGGAAACAGAAATGACCCAAAGAAAACGTGGATTTTTCTTTTTTTTTTAGCAATATCCTTAATCGGAACAGCGATAGCAAACCAAACAAACTATATATGAATGGAAGTGAAATTACTGTTCCTGTTAGAATAGCAGATGAGTTTAACAACTATTTCTTTGACATTGGGAGAAATCTGCCTCAATCAGTCCCATCGCAGGATGGAGACTTTAGGGATTTTCGTGGCCCCAGAAAGGACAATCAAATGTCTCTACTCCATATCACTGACTCGGAAATAATTGGCATTGTTATTAGCTTAAAAAAATCCTCCAACCATCTTAGTTGCACTAACACATATAATAATATCCACCTTGAACCCAGGTGTTTTCCCAGATCAACTGAAAATGGGTAAAGTTTTCCCCTTGTTTTAGTCTGGAGATAGAGCTCACGTTGGGAACTTCCGACCTGTATCAGTTCTTGTTACGTTTCACAAGGTTATTGAGATCGTGTGTTACCGTCTAACTGAATTATTAACTGAGAATGATATAGTAAACAAATCTCAATATGGTTTCATTAGAAACCGATCTACTGAATCGGTTATCAATGACGTTTCAAATAATATTTTAAATGATTGAGGATAATAAATTCACATTTGGAATATTTCTTGACCTGTCAAAAGCTTCCGATGCAGTAAATCACACCATTTTACTATGTATCCGTGGTAATAATCTACCATGGATACCGTATGACTGGTTTGTTTTGAGAAGCACATATCTTCTCAAAATCACATTAGTCACGGCGTTCCCCAGGGTTCAATTCTGGGCCCTTTTCTCTCTCTCTCTCTCTCTCTCTCTCTCTCTCTCTCTCTCTCTCTCTCTCTCTCTCTCTCTCTCTCTCTCTCTCTCTCTCTCTCTCTTTTCTTTTCTTTTCTAATATATACCAATGATATAGTTAACCTCTAGATTCGTTTTCATTACATATGCAGACGATACATACACATTTTCTTCGAGCAGGTCTATACAAGAATTAATAAACGTAGCAAATGATGAATTAATCAGTATCCGAAAATGGATTTAGCTATATAATAAATATGTACACAAGACCCATTACATGATATTTCACAGGAATAAGAGAAAGCCTCCCAGACATCACTGGGAACATCTGTTATAAAACGTGAAATAAGAACTAAGTTTCTTGGTATTTATTTAGATCCACAACTGAACTGTAAATGCCATATGGGATTTTAATTTACAGCTTCAACTAATTTTGCAAGGTATTTTCTACTCTCATTTTACTTCTCTTCATCCCCGTCTGTCCACTTCCAGTAGCGTGGAATCCTTGCTGAAAGGATAAGAGGCCGGTTTTGTGTCAGTCCTGAACGGCCTTTGTACTCCGGTTGCTCTTCCCTCTCTACCCTTTTCGCTACCATACTAAGCTACATATTTTGTCCTAATTGTGAACCCATTTATAACCTTCTCATCATGATGCTTTATCTTAATTCCGTATGACCTTTTCGTACAGCCTCACCCTCTTGCATTATGTATACGCCACTAATGGCCTAACCTATCCTAACCTAACCAGAGGAAGAACATGAGGTGGTTTCTAACCTTGTTAAAGAGTGTGTCAAAACATTAGCAAATGGGTAAATTTGAGGAATTACAGGCACTGTAGTGGACAAACTTTCCTGTTTGACAAGTAAAATTTTATAAGCAGTGCCTTGTATTCCATAGTGGTTGAGCTTCGAAAGTAAGATCTGATGGTTGAGAAATTGAGGAAAATACCCAGAATAAACGAATTATCATCCATCCACTGCAGTATCTTGCTTTTCAAACACATCTTTGCTTTTACCTTGGACTTATTTCCCTGGAAACCAAACTGGGAGTCGGATATCAAGCTGTTGGTGTTACTTTTCTTTTCTTTTCTTTTTTTTTTGTCTGTTATAAATTAACTTTTCAAAAGTCTTACAGAGGGCTGGCAGGACAGATACTGGACGAGAATTGCCTAAAGCAGGTGGTCCATTCAGCTTGGTGACTGGTGCAACTTTGGCAAATTAAGTTAAGAAAAGTCTGAAAGAGAGGTACAACGCCAAGACCATTTTCCTTCCAAACGA
>NC_091549.1:467500-472500 GCF_042767895.1 Penaeus vannamei
AGATAACTAATCACAGCTTCAGCCGAAATGAACCTCTACTTGTATCAGTAAACGTGAGGCAAGGAAGACACAGAGAAGCATTTTCAGTTTTGATCATTTGTTTTGAGGCTTCATTTCCTATCATATCCCGGATTTCAAGAGACAGCAGAGAACGAAATGGGAGAGAATGGAGACGTCAGAATGTTGTGTGTATATGTATATATATATATTTTTTTTTTTTTTTTTTTTTTTATTACGTTGATGTTCCTTGCAAACATGACATTTCAGTGTAATACAAAACCTGCAAGTTTCTTTTTGTTACTTTTTTTACCTTTGTCTTATATTCATAACGAAACTTCATTGTAAGTGGAATATCTTTTTTTATTTATCTTTTTTATAACTTTATTGCATATGGCTTCATCTGGAGGCTTGTCTTCTAGGATTATTTTTATTAGAATATATTCTTTTCAACATATTCTTAGTCTAAGAATAGAAAAATTATAACAGTGGCCAATAATAAGAAATTCGTAGCATGAACTTTACAGGATTTTTTTTCTTTTTCTTTCTTTTTCATTTTTCCGCGAATCGTGTATGGTCTATATCAAGAAGTGAAAAGGTATCACACTATAATGAGCGCTATGACCATATAGAAAGGAAATTATACTAATAATTTTTTTTTATAGGATATGAATAAAGAAATATTGGCTCTACTTGTAACAAACATGTATTTAATACAGTGCGATACTTTGATCACATTTAGTTCGCCTAGATTAATGCACAAATGTAACAATCAAAACAAAGTTGCCTTTTCAGGCATGAAGTAAAATTATCATGAATATAATGATTATTCAACGAGGGATCTAGGATTGCAAATATCTTTTCAATATTCACTTCTCTGAATTCAGTAGCTCCTCCGTCCTATTTATTTTTTCTATTATTTCGAAAATTCTACCATTGTCATCTGCATCTAAAAATGCCCTATTTATTTGATTCCATAATTCATGGACATGCACAGATCACTTCTCCCCCCCCCCCACCCTTCTCTTTCTCTCTCTCTCTCTCTCTCTCTCTCTCTCTCTCTCTCTCTCTCTCTCTCTCTCTCTCTCTCTCTCTCTCTCTCTCTCTCTCTCATTTTGACCAAGACACCGTTTTCATGCTGTTTATTTAATCTGAAGTGTGTCCCGGTCCCTCTCCGGTCTGGCCATAAACGCGGGACAAAATTAACGACATTATCCGCTCATGGGGTTATGAGGTCGTCTGTCTGCCTCGCGCTTAGCCATGTTGATACAAAGAAAAATCCACAAAGCACAAACTAGATTCATTGGAATAAATAAAACCAGTTTCGAAATCAATTGGATACCATCGTCAAGCCACCTGAAGGAGGAATAATTAATAGATAAACATTAATTGTTATATGTATAGAGAGAGTGATGGGTGTGTCGATACCCATGCAGATATATATCTTTATATTCATTTATGTGTCAAATCATAGGCAGGCAGCGGAGGGAAGTTTCTTTCACGAAGTAGTTCAGAAACTTCAACCACAGCTTTCGCCAGCGCCAATTTCTGCTCGGGTGTGTATGGGTCAACCTGCGAGAAAAGGGAAATTCGATATGAAAGGGATAATTACTGGGACTGAGAATTTTACTTTTAACCTGTCCTTTCCACCCACACTCTCTGTTTCTTCATCTCTCTTTATCACTATCTCTCTCTCTCTCTCTCTCTCTCTCTCTCTCTCTCTCTCATATATATCCATATATATATATATATATATATATATATATATATACATATGTATATATTTACATATATATATATATACACACACACACACACACACACACACACACACACACACACACACACACACACACACACACACACACACACACACATATATATATATATATGTGTGTGTGTGTGTGTGTGTGTGTGTGTGTGTGTGTCTTCTCATAAAAAGATGAAGCAAAAACTTGCCTGTCTCTGCAACCCCAGTCTGAACCCCTCTGGGTACCGTCGGAGGCACTCGAGGCGCCCTTCGTCCGCCGGAACGCCCAGGAACGCCAGCGCCCTCCGCACCTGCGCGATCGAGTCCTTCTTCAGCTCCTCGTAAGGGATCACCAGCAGCCGTTGGGAGTACAGGAGCCGGTCTGTGGCCAGCTGTGGAGTCCGTTTTAAAGGAGGGACACTGAGTACATTATGGAATGGCTCACACACTGAATTAAATGTGATCTTGGTAATGGTACGAAATCATACGTGTAATATCTGACTGTGGCGAGAATTACTGTCACTGTCTGGAATATTTCTCAAAGCTATGGTGTTTTAATTCACGTAGTTATGAAAATTAAGTATCATGCATCATCCTGGTAAGGATATCAACTTAAGCAATACCATAATAATTTGTCTATATCGTAATTAACTGAATGCATGGTTTATGGGAACCGTCTGCTCTTTTTTTCGGCATTTTTCGTCCTTCTTGCCGAAATCGAGTTAACTGCATTTCCACGGAGTTCCAGGGCCTCCGATGTTCCCCTGAAAATTCCAAGGCCCAACCGCTGTTTTCTAGGTGGCAGCAAGCCTTTTCGATGTCGACCGAAATATATTTTGCACTTTACCTTAGAAAATCGGCAATTGTGACGTGATGATTAGATATAATTTTTAAAAACTACATTATTTTCTGTGAGCTTATTAAATTTCACCTAAGATAAGACTAACCTTCATTTTTTCGGAATAATCTACAAAATCTGGCGTGTCAAAAAAAATAAATAAATAAACATAATATGCCGTTCATACGGTGTATTTTGTTTTCTTTGTTTTCATCATATAAACTTAGTCTGATCTATGCACAAAATATTTTGAGAATGCAACATCCCCCAAATAAATTGGGGATAGGTTTGCAAAATGATAAGTTAGGCTCAGACACAACTCAGGTAAAATTATATTAAAATTTGTCCATAACTTTCTGAGCTAGAAAAGAAAAAATCCTGGATCCGAACTATGGTCCAGATCCCCCATCAACGCACCTAAAAAGCACATCTGGTATAAATCTCATTAAAATGTGTTCATAACTTTTTGAATTACCAGACAAAGTAAAAAAAAAAAAAAAAAAAAAAAAAAAAAACGTCAAAATAAACGGAAGTAACAATATAAATACATATAAGGTCATGGAATACACGGAAATGATCTGTATACCCTTCCATACCTTATTACATATTTTTACACCACCCTGTGCTTATATATATCGTTATTTCACGGAAGTGTTAGTGCTAAAGTCGGGCGTTTCATCCCGTAGAGCTACAACGCCTCTGACTGTGAGCTGAAAAAGACGTGCCTGCTTCCCCTTCTGAGCGCCCGATGGTGTGATATTCGTTGGCTTTGAGAATGATCACTTTTTCGACCAGTATTGTACGTTGTAAAACTCCATTAGAGCAACAATAAAGGTAAATGATAGATAATTATACCATATATAATACATGATTTGTTATCCATAATGTAAAGAAAAAAAATGAAGAGGAAAAAAAACGCGGTATTTTGGTACTTCACCTTTTTACGCGTAGCACACGCATTTTTAGTCCTATTTTAACGTATTATGGATAATTTTGTAGCTGAATAATTGATCTATTACAAGCTATAAAAAGGATTTGCATTATTTTCATGTGCTTCTTGTAAAAGTGACATATTTTAAAAAGACCCGGTTGGGGTGATGAAAAAGTCGCTTACATAAATATTCACACACAAAAAAAGGTAGACCGAAAAATTCGCTTTCGCATATTACAGTTGAAAGATTGTTTTATTCAGATATGAAATCAGAATGACTGTATGTTTTTTTCTTCTTCCTTTTTAGAGAAATTTAAAATGGTCAATGTAGGCCTATACACACCTTAGCGCAACCCTACCACACTATACGTAAGATTTTGAGAAATTGTTATATGCAAAGTTCGGGATGCAAGTAGATGATGGAGGATTCAGTTATAGGAAGACTTATCTTACACCTTTTGTTTATACCGAGATAATCATGAAATAGATAATAATAAAGAAAGAAAAAAGAAAAATATCGATATCTCACAACAAGACGTAGCTATAGGATAGTCCTGTCCAAAAATCCAATAAAAGTGAATGTTTTATCGTTTTCGAAGGCATATTTTTCTTTTCTTTTCTTTTTCTTTTTTTTTCTTTTTTTTTTTTTTGACAATAATTCAAAAACTGTTCGGGCAATTTCGTAAGAAATCGGTTACGGGGATCAGGAAGTCTAAATAATAGGGTGTGAGTTCCAACAAAATCGGCAAGAAAAATCGAAAAATAAAAAAAATACCGTTTCCATGTTACAAATTTTCACTGGAAATCTTTTACCTCAATGCAAAACTAAAGAGGAAATCCCCACACTTGCACCTGAGGAAGGCGTCCAAGATCTCTTGAGATATCTTAGTAAATGTAATGTTTAATGGAATCTGTCAACTGATTTTTAAAAAGAGATTCAGTCTCTCTGTGGATCACGTATGGAAAATTCTTGATCGGTAATGACAGTACAAGAAAAAACAAATTGTGAGCTTTTACCTTTTTCCACTTTAGGATTTGAAGGTCGAAGTGGTCGCTAAAATCTGAAAAACGTTTGATAAATAAATTAATAAATACAACTGCCAGTATATTTGATATGAATGGCGAGATTTTTTTTTTTTAATCATTATATTTATTGTAGTCATTTTGTAAGTTCTTTCAATATAATCGATTTGCGGGCTCTTATACTATTACAGTATCTTATGATATATTTTTTTATTATTTTCATCACTGTCATTATCATTGTTTTAATTATGATTACTACTACTACTATTATAACTGCTATTACCATTATCATTGCTGCTAATTAATCTAGTTGTTATAATTATCATGATTACTATTTTCATCATAATTGCTGTTATTATTAGTATTAATTATAACATTATTATAATAATGATAATAATAATAGAAATAATGAGTGTAAGTATAATCACAACAACAATAACAATAGTGATTATAGTAATGGC
>NC_091549.1:485000-495000 GCF_042767895.1 Penaeus vannamei
TTCTGTCCTTGACCTTGTACCCCTGCCTCTATATCCCCTCTGGCTTTCACTCGATCTAACTCCCTTACCTAAACCACCATAACCTTTTCCCTCATCAACCCTTACCCATCTACAACTTTTCAACATTACTCTAGATAGTTGACGCATAGCAACTATCACCTGACATCCCCCTTTACTATACACAGCAGAAGCTGTGGGATTCTGTAAGGATGTCTGATATGTTGGGAGGTCGGTGAAGGGAGGATAGGTGTGGAAAAGCAGAGGTGCGTGCTGCATTAAAGCGTGGACAGGACAACAGAATGTGTGTGGATCGTTGGATAAAATTGCAGTAGAGTGATAGGAAAACCTCATCTGCGTGTTTTCTGTCTGGCCTCTACGTCGTAGAGTAAGGCCAAATTTGTATCCGAGAATTGCTAACTCGACTCAAACTTGTAGCTAGGCAGCTGTACAACACATGAGAGCCACCGTAGTTTACACAGACACGTGATTATACAGGGCAATTTGAACAGTCATGACCAGGCTGGGCACAAAAGAGGGCAGAGAGCTGTGGAGCGACAGTGCTTTGCAGTGGCTAAAACGCCGATATGGTTTGTCAAGGAAAGATTCTCTGCCGATATTGACTTCATGGGTAAAGTCATATCTACGGAAAACAATCTTAATAATATTGACATGGGACTTCTCGGAATGGTGTAGCATTGTGCTGATACGTCATCAGTCAGTAAGACAGGCAAAGGACTTTTTCAGCCTGACCAATACTTGTCGTAAACAGGGCAATTAGCTGGGAAGATGAAAATAGTTCTGGTACAAGTATTCAGGAAGGAGTGATGTTGAGCAGGAATAGGTTTACCTGCAAGGTCAACCAGGGCAGATATTGCATCCCAAATTTAGAGCTAACTGTGATAAGGCGTGAGCAACCGGGACGACTGTCAAAGGAGACTTTGCTTACTTATTTATTCAAGTATTATTGGAATAGTAAGGTATTGTCACAGTAAGGGGCTGTACGGGGAATCACAAAAAATGGATCCCATTTGGCTGGGTTAAATAGAGTACTTAAATAGTTTGAATAGGTGGGAATTATAAAGGGGTGAGGACGATGGGAAATGGTTGTGAAGTGGAATGAGGTAGTGGTGTGGGGGAGGGCAATAAGGTCCAAGAGTTTTAACAAGAAAGGATGTAGGAAATGGAAATTAGTGTACATATGAGGTGGAGGATATTGGGAGTGAGGAAGCGTTATAATCTGGGTAGAAGATTTAGGATTGGTTAAGTTGAGAACAAGTGTCGAAACAGGTGTGTAGTAGCTATGGTCAGAGCCATGGTCAGAGGAGGGTCAGGGGTTGGTAACCATAGTTACTGCAGATTCAGGGAGGGTGGTTGGTTACGGGGCAAGCCTGAATGACCATAATAATGGTGCAAAATCCAAATTATGGTACAAGCCATGGTAAGCCTGGAGTATGTGGGGAAGAAAAAAGCTCCAGGGACAAACACTTAAACCAAGGGATTACCATACCCTTCACTGGCACACAGTCAAGCCTTTCATCCTTTCAAACAGCTCTCACATGTAGGAATTGGACAGAAAAAGGTTGGGAAAGATGAGGAAAAGGAAAGAAAAAGACTGCAAAATTATACGAGTCAAGGACTGAGACCAAGGTAGAGGAATGATTGTTGATAATCAAAATTATTTGCCGAACCAATATCTAGGGTCTTCACAGTGATCAAAGTTGGGAAGATCCCCAGCGTTGAGTCTCAGTCATCCATCTCCTAAGCCCCCCTCAAGGGATTGAGGAGGTAATTGTTTAAATGTCCTAGACATCAAATGTATGAGTAATTCTCCATAAAAAATATATGCCTCTCCTTTTACCTCATGTGGTACTTCTTTCCACTATATAAATTCAATGTTCTCCATTTCTGTTTGTACAAAAAAAAGTAATAATAATAAAGAAAGGAACCCACTGATCAAGATCTACATTATGAGACTGCAAAAAACAATCCTTCTCATGCCCTGGAGGAATACTGGTAATGGTTGCTGTTCTGTGATTATGCCTGAATATAGGACATATAGTAAAGGTGCATTAAAGGGAATATTTACATGTTGGTAGGTTAATGATACTGCTTATACAAAGAACCATTATTATTTTGGAAAAATTTTCAACTTTTAAAAAATAAATTAAAAAAGTGCTTTCCTTTATTACAAGCAAAGTCAAAGTTTAAATAAAACGTCTAGAAAGCTAGTTCTTTGCTGATGTATTCATGGCAGTCCTGTAACTCAAAACTTTTGTACATTATATTTGGGAAAGCCAAAATCCCACTGGTCTTCGTAACAAAATGAATACTAAAGCTATATTAACTGGGATGTGAACACCTATTATGCTCGAGTCCCTTCAGACTGAATGAACTCAAAAAAGTATACCTGATGCTTGAACACAATGCTTGAACATGGTTCCCTTACATTTTAAAAGGGCTAAAAGTATTACTGTACCTACATCAAATGTAAGGACAAATACCCATACTCAATTTCAAGTTAATTAGCGAGACAATAATTAATCTCGTAAAATCTGAACCTGATGACAAATGAGCTAACTTACTAATGCCAACTTGTCATGCCATGAATTGAACTAAGTTATAAACATTATTAACAAAGCAATTACAAATGCAATCACCTGGTCAAAGCCAGCTGACTTCTCACATGATCCTGAAGATCATTTTCACTATTTAAATATAACTACATCATCTTGGCAGCTCGCATTGAAGCTGATGAGAACAAACTACTTTTGCTCACATACACTAATTAATCAATAAAATGTCTTGTGCAATCCTGCTGCATTCTTCACTTGTTCTGATAATATACAAGTAGTTCATGAAAAAATATATGTATTTCACGAATGCAACAATCAAAATACACTATCTCACTTTGTGAACCTTTTCACTAAAAATCACGATTATACCCAGAGACAATAAAAGGAGGGATCTCCTTGCCATTGTAAAGTGCACTTGAATAAGGATGAAACTTATCGCTTCCTCTTCTTGTTTTCCTGCATGGGCTCCTCACGGTAATTCAAACCCAGATCTTGTAGTCGTTTCATAAAAAAGCTAGAGAGTTTTGTGCCAGCTTTGTACTCATCCGTGTCTTGCATGTTGTACTGCTGGCAGTTTTGGAAAACAAGCATGACATCTGCTATGAACTCATCATCTGTTCCGTATTTTAGGCTGTTTAGCTTTTCTCGGATCCTACCAAAGTCCATTGGTTTCTTTACAATATCATAGTAGTCTGGAGCCTGCAACAAATTTAAAGCCATTAAACTGTAACATCATTTAAAAGGTATTGTTTCTTTTATCTAATGTACTAAATTGAGATGTAACATGGGAGGGAGGGTTGGACTGGGAAAAGCTATATCAAGCAAGGACTGTTTTTTTATACTTATAGCTCTTAAGAATTACCAATGAAAATATCTGTTATGAAATCAAACTGAGTACTATCAGTCACCAACTATCAAACATTAATCAAACTAACAATATGGCAAATACACAAACAAAAAGGTCTTTGTTACAACAAGTAAGTCCTTACCTCCTTCTTTGACACAGCTTTGTGGAATGGCCAGCTCATCTTGTGCTTAAATAGCTCATCCAACAAAGTTTCCAGGGCCACTGAATTGAAGTCACTGTTTTCATCAACAAGCGACCTTCTGTTATTTCTCTTGGGTGATGTGTATTCTGAAATCAACATAAAAATACAGAATTTTCTCTAAATACTAAACCCTGATGAAGATATCACAATCAAACTAATGATATGTCTTTATAAAAAGGTTGAGATGGATAAATGAACCAAATAATTAAATGACTACGTATATGCCTCTCTAAAGGCATATACTATTCCAAGATGAGGACAGATAGTGTCTTGAAACTGAAACAACTTTGTCCTCTTGTCTGTCATTCACCAGGTGCTTAACCTACATGTGTATTACAAGCACAAACAAACAGGTAAATGGCTCAGCAACCTTTTAACCTACCAACTTCAGGTTCCTCCAACTTCGCCTTCTTTGAACTGCGGCTATTTTCTGGTCCCTCACTCCTCCTCTTTTTGTCGGGAGATGGCGAGGACTTGGCATTCTTGGCACTTTTGGCATTCTTGTTATTCTTGGCATTGGCATTCTTCTTGTTCTTGTTTTCCTTGTTTTTGGAGTTATCTTTACTATTTTTGGAATTGCTGCTTTTGGCATTCTCTTTGCTGTTTTTAGAGTTATCTTTGCTGTTTTTGGAATTTTCTTTGCCACTTTTGGAATTGTCTTTGCCACTTTTGGAATTGTCTTTGCTGTTTTTAGAATTGTCTTTGCCACTTTTGGAACTGTCTTTGCTGTTTTTATTTTCTTTACTGTTCTTTGAGCTATCTTTGCTTGCTTTACTATTTTCCTTTGAATTTTTATTTTCTTTGGTTGTCTTCTTATCTTGGGCACTATCCTTAGTACCTGTAATGAAAAGAAAAACAAAGAGCATTTGAAATCACTTCATTATCATGTATTCACATTAAAAAATATATATATGCTTAAAATAAACCTCATTAATTTAATAATCCTTAGATAACATTATAAGATCTTCAATTACCTTTACAAGCCCCACACGACCAATTTCCTCTTGGCACCGTTCTTAAGTCAGCACACTGTTGGTGATAGGCTAGGGGACATGTGTCACAGCAGATCAATGTTCCAGGTTTCTCGCAAACAAAACACACATCTTCATTCTCGACTTCACTGAAATTCAAAATAAACAAATTCAAACTCAGTCTCTACACAAGTACAATTGAATCCATAGACCACAAAGCATGATTGTTTTTTAGACCTCTCCTTGTGTTCTATAGTTTCTTTAATGGTATCATTTGTCACATCTTTAAAAAATTAGGATGAAAAAAAAGGTGATTGGAATGTACCTTTCCTCTTCATCACTTGTCTTCTCCTCATCCATCTCATCGTCTGAGATGTCCTTGTATATCTGTCTCTTCTTCCTGGGACTCTTTGGCTTCTCCTTTGGCTTACAGTGATCGCAATACCAGTTGCCTGAGGGTATGGCCTGTCAAGTATAAATAAAGCATTAGTGATTGCATCCAAAGAAAATAAGAAAATAAACGAGTCCAAAATTCATTCAATTCCATTACAAAGCACAATTCTATGCTGTTCAATACAGACCTTGAGTTTAGGTTTCAGACAGTACACATGGTAACCCTTGTCACATTCATCACACAAAAGCATATTTTCTGCATCTGCTTTTCTGCGGCAGATGCGACAGCGAGCATTGAGAGCAGATCTTGACCATGTTATGGAATTGTCAAGAGTACTGAAGTGTAGACATAGCTGGAAAAATAAATAATACATTAGTAGCCAAATATGTCAGCTGTTTTAAAATCTTAAATTCCTTTGAATCAAGCGCCTGAATAAAAAAAAGAAAAAAAATTATATATATATATATATATATATATATATATATATATATATATATATATATATATATATATATATATATATATAATACATTACATATTACAAATATCAATATATTGCACTCTGCCATTCAAGAAGGATATCACTATCATGAGTAATGACACATCTTAGATAAAGCCATACATCAATAATTCAACTTATCATTAATACTGATAAAGGAGTAATGGATTCCTATAATCATGCCAAGTGATGGGAACATTTTATTCTTGGCCATAATCTAGATATAGTTTCAATATATATAGAAAACACAACACTATTTATGACTTTATATCTTCTGTCTATTAAACAAAGAATGTTATTAAATTCTAATGCATTAAAGAAGGGAAAATTATTGCAAAGCACAAGTCCTACCAGCTGATTCAAAGTAAGCCCCTCTCTAGCCTTGTATTAAACAGTGGCACCAATTCCACATAAGTTATCAAATACTGGAATGGTTTGAAATATCCACACAGCAATTATCAAATTTGTTGATTACTAGTATGGTTTAAAAAGTCAACATAGCAGTTAATGAGCACTTAGACTATGGGAGTTACCTGTATTTGTAATAATATAACAATAATATACATTTTGAATTAAGGAGTAATCAAAATGTGTGTATATAATAGTAAAATAATAAATGGTAATCGTACACTCCAAAATCACAACAAGACAATCCACTGACCTTGGACAAGCTTGAGCTGGTCATGAGAGACTTCTCCCACCTTTCCATGGGAGTTCTAAGAGCATTGTCAGTGATTTGTGGGGAAACTTTGTCTTCCTCTTCCTCCTCAGATTCACTCTCTGATTCTCCTCCTTCTCCCTCCTCCTTTGTGCTTTTCTTGCTCTTCTTCCTCATTTTTTCTTCTGCCTGTTCTCTCACCTTCCGTGCCTTATCAGTCTCACCTAGTAATTAAGATAATCATCAATTTTTACAGTAAACATTATATATTTTTTTAAGTGAAGTCACAAATATATTTTAAAAAAGAAGAAAAAGAAATCTACTATTAACAACTTAGAAAAGCTGTTTACCTAGCGGCTGCTGTAGATACTTGGAATCAACAGACTGGCCAAGTTGTAGGATGGCCTGAGCCAAGTCTTTGACTATATCAGCGGCATCATCAAGGAGGTCCTCTACATCATCCTCTCCCACTTCAATACCGAGGTCCACCTGTGGGAAGAATACTTATTGACAGGTCTGCTTCTAAATACAGATTTTACCTTTGCCTGGTACAGTGAGAGAAGTTAACAGAAAAATGTTCAGAATTACAGCTGTAAAGAGTACGAAAATTAGGAACAGGTAGTAGGATACCACATGTGGCAAGATATAGGTTGCATAGATATCAAGAATTCAATACAAGAAGCAAAATAAGAAAGGACAAACCTAGAAAAAAAAAGATGCAAAAGCAAGAGCAGCACTAATGCTCCACAGCCTTACCTTCAACAGAGAGATACGCTTGCGGCCTCCCCAGTCCAATTCCGCCTCTCTGATATAACTTCCTTGCTCTATGGCCGTTCTCCACATGTCTCTATCTTCCACTCTGAGGGAGCCCAACATCCCCAAGTGAATCTTCTCCTCTGTCTCCAGGATCATGTCTCGGAGAGTCAGCTGGAGGATCTCATCAATGGGAGTTCCCAATGGGAAGTTAAGGTTTACATCACTATCCTTCTTTGTTGTCATGTTGCGATTTGACTTGCGGATAGAGAGGTCAATTTCTGGTTCCTGTGGAATGATTTAAGCTTATGATACTAGTTTATGCTGATGCAAGAGATAGATACAACAAAGCTTAATACCAATTTCATATGTCTTGTCTGTCCTTTTGTTTTGCGAATCAAAAGAAAATATACAGGTATACTATCACTCATACAAACAATGACTGGGACATGTATCTTTATTTTTTCCAGTTAGTTACCATCATCTGTTGAAATATTGTAATTTTGACTATCTTAAACATATACTTCCATTATGGGTTGCAAATTGTCCAATTAAATCCACACTGTCTTCTTGCCATGATTCACAAAGCTCACATGTCAGACGGAGAGCATCCATGAAGCCCTTTCTACACACCATATAATTAGTTTGTTAGGCCCTATCTGAAGAACTACAACTTTCCAAAGAAATCTAAATCTAGTTGCTTTTCTTGAAAACTAACATATGGAATAGCCAAATTGTAGGCAAGAGACATTATGGTTCTCATACTTCTATTTGTTAATAAGTTCGGTAAAATTGGCAATGGGTATATACACATTTTTTTTGTCTTTTTTATTTCACCCTAAAAAGATGGCTAACCCGTTTATGACAGGTGTCCCATATAAGAGACACCCGGAAAAATAAACATTCCCGAGCGTCTCGCTAGTGTGATGAATATTTCGCGGCCAGATTCCACAGCTTTTGTAGCCATCCGGAAACTATTATTTTCGGCTCTAAAATATACCGGCATTAGTGGGTTAAGAGGGCCATCACGCTGAATTTTAGACTAATATCTTCAAAAATACTCTAAAATTTGAAAAAAATCTCCTGTAATCTAGCAGGGTTTGGCAATCCTGTAACATACTATTTCTGCTAAATGCGTAAAACTAAGGGAGTTATAACAATCTCTGACCCCTCCACCTCCAGCATTTACTTTGTCGTAGACAAATTTGTTTTTTTGGATTTTTTTCCATTTATTTTGGTATTCTCTGGTAGCTAGCTAGCAATTCTGCTTCCTGAATCTGCTGATAGCCATGAATAAGAGACAGGCAGACAGTCACCAGGAGAGAGTCAGAGAGAGAGGCTGCTCATCTGCACCGTCCGCAACACCATCCCATAGACATCCCCTGATGCGCCCTCATCACACGCTAAGATAGATGATATTCCTGTAACTAATAAGCATAATATGATGAGAAATACATCTCAATCACAACTGCAGCAGTTGTTTATTCATATGAAATGCCTCACAAGGTACTGTAAAGGCACTGCAAAGCCTGTGATGACACACAGTACTTCTACAATCATCATCAGTTATTGCCATTAGTACCTTGCAAAAGGGGGGACCAAGTACCAGCTACACTTCAGAATACCATGTGAATGCCATAGAATGCATCAAGAGTGATGCAGAAATCAGATTTATAAAAAAAAGAAAACAGCGGAAAAATGTATCCTCAATTTACAGCCTGATACAGTATCTCAAAACTACACCTTAGTCTACACTTTTTAACGTCACTCCGTAATTACTTGGGCGATTCTAATGGAGTTTGAATCACTTGAAAGCTGAATAAATTTGCGATTTTAGAGATGATGTGATTTTCATTTCAGGTGATAAAAGTTCCACAAAAAAATCCACTAAGAGGAAATTTCAAAATCTGAATTGTCATATCTAGGTACTGCTATATATATATATATATATATATATATATATATATATATATATATATATATATATATATATATATATATATGTATATATATATATATTTTTTTTTTTTTTTCTTTTTACAAGTTGTCAATGGATAAGAAAGATTTATATATATATACATACACACACACACACACACACACACACACACACACACACACACACACATATATATATATATATATATATATATATATATATATATATATATATATATGTATTTTATTTTTTTATTTTATTTTTTTTTTTTTTTTGTCTGTTTTTTTATAACTTCATTGTTTGTTATCCAAATTATATGAAACTTGGTGATGTAAATCGTAATCACAAAAATATGATCATAATGAACAAACTTCGTTCTAGAGTACAACGCGCATTTAGTCACCATAGAGTGACCTACTAGACCTACCCAAAATCTCCATTCCTGAAATTTTTGGAGACAAAAATATACATTCCTATTACTACTACCATCATTATTAACATTATCATCATTACCTCCACTAATATCATCTTCAGATTAATGACAATATAATAAGGAAAAACAAAAAACAAAAAAATACAAAAATGTATGGAATAGAGTAAGTTGTGAGGTCAAGTAAGCCTTGTAATTATCCCTTTAGTGTGTAAATGCCTTTGGAGTCATTTCAGCTTGAACAAAATTTATAAAACAAAATCACAGTGAACTGGGCAGTTCTAGTAAACCCTAGCGAAGATAACTACAACTTTCGTTCCCCATATCCCCATTCATTCCAGATTGTCTTTCAGATTTCTCACTCCTCTTATTTGCTTTACGAACTCTTTAACACATTTTCATCTTTCTGACTTCATCTATTCATTGACACTTTTTTTTATCCAAATTCCACTCAAAAGCATACTACAGCATCACAAAACCCACTAGATATTTTAGGAAAATCACACTAGTATTTTTAAACATCTACATTATCAATACCTAATTCAAAAGAACTTATAAAAGATTATCATTACATCTAATGACACAATTCTATTCTGAATCCCTCCATCCATATAATAAAAGAAAAAATCAAACTTACCTGAGATGGGTCAAGTTTGTACACTGGGCACATTCTTAATGAGGTTTCTATTGTTGTTTTATAGCACTCTAAATTCGCTTTCAATTTGTTTTCTCTA
>NC_091549.1:505000-522500 GCF_042767895.1 Penaeus vannamei
TTTGGTCAATTGATTGCTGTAAAGCAACCAGAGTGAAAGGGTTAATGAGAGAATTTTCAATAAAAAAATAAATTTTGTAATATAATAGTTATTAACATTAAACTTAAAAATAAAAGATTAATTTACAATAAAAATTACTAAAATATTAATAATAAAATCAGTAAAATCCCAAATAGAAAGATATTAATGACAATAAAAATATCAATAAGACTAATAAAATATGTGAAAAAGAAAAACACATAGGAGAAAAATAATAACAGTAATAACAATAATTATTAATAATGGCCACAATGGAGGTGTTATTACCAATACTAATAGGTACTAATATTAAGGTAATACCACTAATAATAAGAACAAAAAAAATTATGTAATTATGAAGATAAAAAGTAATAAAACAAAAATAACAGCAGCAACAACAATAACATCAACAATATTACCATCATTATAAATAATAACAAAAACAAAAATCAATCCAGTGAAAACCTGCTCAATACATTAAAATATATATCCAGTTCTCCTGAATTCACAATGCATCCAGAGAATGCAAACACTTGTTTTCACGACCTAAAAATCTTACAAGATAACACATCACACACAACATCAATGCAATCATTTGTATTTCCCTGACCTATAAATCTTAAAAGGGGAAAAATTGTTTTTAAAGTTGGAAAAGATAATTTTTTTTTTTAGAAAATCAGCATCTCACATTGTGAGACCGCCAGGTGCTGGAGTGTCGCAGTGGCTTTCAGTTTAAATGTCTACTACCCCATGTGCTGGGGATATAAATTCATGGTCACTTTTTCCTTGTATCGTCTGCATCCTTTTTGTTCAATTTTTTTTAATGCTTATATGTAAGTATGGGGCTGTGCAATACCTATTACACTGGCACCACTCTGGGTGGGGTGGGAGTGGCCTGGGAGAGTGATGCACCAGTATCAATTTTCTCAGTGTGAGTACACATTTGCTGTATCCTCACATGAGTTCCTTTGTGTTTTATGACATTATCATTGTTGTCCAGTGCATTTTTCCTGTTACATACACAATAGGAAAACACGAAAGAAAGACTGTGGCATGGAGTGAGTCTGCCAAGAGGAGGATGAAGGCTTATTGTGATAAGGTAAGGGAAGAGAAAAGTGGCGATGGGGCACCTCAACCCACCATGTCTCGCCTCCCAGCTGGCCTCTTAGCACACAGGGATAAACTCCTATCTGGAAAACTTAGTGATGGAGATTTGGATGATGATAATGCCCTTGTGGGAGACTGAAAGAACTTATAAAGGGAAAGAAATGTGATGTATGTGGTGAGAGGGCAAACACGAGTATACTAAAGAAATACTTTGACGGTGTATTGTAAGTGAGATGCAACAAGTGTAAAGTACTGATGTGTCAGTGAGCTACAGAAATCAAAGCCTGGCAATTTACTGAAGGCAACAGTGTGTTGTTGTTCAACAGCCTCAGTAATGAATATGGAAGAGCTGGCCTCTCCAGGCTGTCAGCTCTCTTTGGCACACATGCCATGATAAAATCTGTCTTTGCGAGTTATGCAAACTTCTTTTACCATACCACGGCAGATTTCTATGAGGAACAACAAAAAGTTGTGAATGGAACTGCTAGTGAAGTAGTTACCAGGCAGGCTACAGTGCTACAAATTGACAGAAAAGTAGAAGCTGGTGTTGGTTATGATGGGACATGGCTTGTAACATTTAAATTACCCCTAAAACACAGTTTCAAAGAGAATGTGGTGAATACAGGGGTGACCCTTACAATCGTGCATGGTCCTTTAAAGGTTGACTAAAACACTCTCGTGTGAAGTGCCGTGTATGCTTAAACTGAAGTTTAACATTTTGTTATTCGGGTAATATAAAAGTAAAATGTTTAATGAAGAAAAAAATAAAATAAATTAATAATATTGTTCATTTTACATTAAATACCTTTCCTTTACTGTGGTTATCTGGACCTGCAAAAGTCCCTCAAGGGCTTTTGCGTTCGTCTGGGTGACGCGCTGCCCACCTGTTGTCCCTTTGTAGCAAGGTTTGGCAACAAGGAGGTGGCCCAACACAGAGCTCTAATTCTCTAAGACACTGGAGGACCCACCCAGTCTGTCTCGGGGTCGAGTGTAGGCTCCTCTTTTCCGACCTTGCTACCTCTCTACATCACCTCACTATCACCCCTGCCACTTCACCTTCACCCTCATCCCACCTCACCTATACTCCCTTTGTAATGGCCAAGATTAAGATTTAAACCCTCGGTGGTCCATCCCCCCAAAAAACGCAAGCTCCTCGCAAGTGCCCTCTTCAATGCAGAGGTCCAAGTACTGAGGTATTTCACCATCCATGATGGCTACTTGGTCCTCATCGAGGACGATGCCCAGGCAGAAAGGCTCTTTTCCAAGGACGTCCTTCAGACCTTGGATAAGCATGGCTTCACCCCCATCCTTCCGGTGGAGATGAAGGCCAAACTGACCCTCGGGGGTCAAGAAACTCGATTGCCAGGTGGCGAACGAGTCCGAGCAAGACATCACCGACGAGATGATGGCCTCTGTCCCCTTGGCCAAGGTAGACCATGTCTTCGTTATGAGGCTTAATCATATGATCAAGGTCAGGTTCTCTGACCATGCAGCAGCCAAACTAATCAAGGAGAAAGGACTTTACCTCTTCAAGGAATTCGTCGCCCCTTGGCAAGTGGAGTTTGAGAGGTTCACACCTCTCAAGCAGTGCAAGAACTGTTTCGCCTATGGCCATCTGAAACCTCAGTGTAAGGCCGAGAAGAAGACTCTTTGCTCTGAATGCGGCTCGGGCCCTCACACCTACAGTGTGTGCAAGAACCAGACCAAAAAGTGCGTTAACTGCAGTGGCCCTCACAGGACATTCGCAAATAGCTGCCCGACCCGGAAAGATGCCATTAAGACCTCTCATGAGAAGATGAAAGAGAAAGAGAAGAAGGAGAAGGAGACAGCCCAAGAAACAGTTCAGGCACCCACTAATGCTTGGAAGCCTCTTATCAACCAGGTCTGTCAGGGAGAAGACCACTAAGTCCGAACCCACCATCCATCTGGCCCTCCCTCACAACCTCTCGAAAGAGATTTTCATTACCCTTCTGCACGCACACATGCAGAATCTCATTGAACCTCAGCTAGGCTTCCGGCACCATGCCAAGACGGCCCTACATCGCAACTATCTCCCTGACCTTGATCTCGGAGAGTCTGATTCCTGGGGCATCTTAAAGGTTGTACTTCGATTAGATGTGCTTATTAGTGACTCCTCACAAGCTCACTCATAGCCACAAATCTCATATTGGGGCAGGATTAAGGTTGAAAAAGCCGACTGTGTGAATCACATAAAGAAAAAGATTGGCACATACCTTCAAAAACTGAAAGAAGAACTAAAGGAAGAAAAGGTCACAATGTAAGGGAAAGTAATTAGAAAAGTTGTTGTTGGTGGCAAGCAGCAATACTATCGAAAAGCCATCAAGGCCAGTGTAGGAACTGATTATATAACAATGAAGCTCAAGATAATGTCAGAGTTCTCGAATGCTCTTTCAAGGAATGGAGAAGGAAACCACCACGATCTTTACTGTGATCAATCTTATTTGTTTTCCAGGAAACGATGGACAACAGTGAACCTATGCCCTTATGTGACACTATGAGGAACTATCTTCGGATCGACCAGTAGTATGAGGATCGCGCGAGGACAATATTCAATAACCTATTATCTCCAGCCCTGCTTCAAAGATGTATGAAATGAAGGCCTGCATTCTAAGCTCTGGCTTCATCAAAATAAAGCAAAGTTTGTTGGCCTAAAAAGGGCGAGATTTATTTATCATCTACCAATGCTTGCGCACAACTTGGGATATGAATAAAATAATTCATTTCCTTATATAGGCTTTCCTTCAACTCCTGGGGCAACACAAACATGGGAAAAGATGGACAAAGTCCAGATATCTCCACACCAGGCAAAGCAAAAGAGATATACAAAAAAAGCTCCTAGATTGTAGATTACAAACCAGGGGGCTTTGATGCATAGGCCTTCATAGGCCTACCCTGGCAACAAGGAGTTGGGTAGCACCCAATAATACCCTCCTCTCTCAGGGACAAGTATTTTATCTTTTATAATACATGTGTATCCATACATGTCAGCTTTAAGGAAAATTAACTGTAAGCACACCCTCCCCATAAAAGTGACCTGAGGTGACCTGAATATGCTTCCTTGAAAATCTGACCTCTTCAACATTATCAAAATGTAAGGTAAGGAACAAGACAGTTATCTTGCTTTAAGAAAAAAAAAATACTGTACTGTACATTGTCACCTGAGCATAAAAGTGCCTTTTTTCTCAAAACTATCATTTAAAGGCTAATAATTACATCTAAACTTCTACAACTCCTATCTTTAAATTTCTTGTGGTATAACACTCAAATAAGAATTTTCTTCACAACTGCTCATTGAAGTTCCTCAATTTCAAAGCTCTTAGGATCAGCAATTTTTTCTGTTAGTTTTTACAAAAAAAATTGCTTGGATTGAATTTATTTTAAACTTATATTTGCAATATCCAAATAACAAGTAGTATTGTTCCTTTTGGGTGTCTTTTTACTTTCATAAAAGGGGGATTCTTCTCCTTTGAATAGTTTTTTTTTTTTTTTTTTTCTTTTTAATGAATAAATTTTAATGAAAATTATATCATACTCAAGTATTCAAGCTGTAAAAAAAATCACAAGTCTAGACAAAATATTTCAGCCACAGGAAATCAAAACATCTAGTAGCGACTGTAAAAACAATTTTTCCCCAAGATATCACTATCACACACAACACTGACAGAACCAAATTGCCTTTTCCTACCTTAATGACCCAGAACCCTGAAGGAGATAGCTGTACACACTGCTTCAAAAAGAGTTTACACTTCTCCCTGGTGAAGACACCCTTGTTGCGTCGGATTTGTTCCCAGGTTACTATGTGTTTCTGAAAGCAGCAAGTTTCATTATTAACCTTCAACTTTACATAGGATTGTGCTCTTTCCAACATGTTGTGAATAAATTTGGTCTTGAATTATCCAATGTTTCTTGGGTGTTATTTACTAATCAGATAAGATTGTGGTAAAAGGAGAAAAATAAATAAGAGAAGTCAGAGATACAAACATGCTGGAGGAGAGAGGGGGGGAAGGAGGAAGAAGGGAAGGCAGACAGAAAGGAAGGCAAAGAGGAATCAAAGACAGGAGGAAGGGAGGGAGAAATCAAGGACACCAGGGAGAGAGAAGGGGAGGGAGGGAGGGAGAAGGAGAGGGGGGAGAGAGAGGGAGGGAAAGGGAAAGGGAAAGGGAAAGGGAAAGGGAAAGGGAGAGGGAGAGGGAGAGGGAGAGGGAGAGGGAGAGGGAGAGGGAGAGGGAGAGGGAGAGGGAGAGAGAGAGAGAGAGAGAGAGAGAGAGAGAGAGAGAGAGAGAGAGAGAGAGAGAGAGAGAGAGAGAGAGAGAGAGAGAGAGAGAGAGAGAGAGAGAGAGAGAGAGAGAGAGAGAGAGAGAGAGAGAGAGAGAGAGAGGGGGGGGGGGGGGGGGGGGAGGGAGGGAGAGAAGGAGAGGGGGAGAGAGAGGGAGGGAAAGAGAGAGAGAGAGAGAGAGAGAGAGAGAGAGAAGAGAGAGAGAGAGAGAGAGAGAGAGAGAGAGAGAGAGAGAGAGAGAGAGAGAGAGAGAGAGAGAGAGAGAAAGAGAAAGAGAAAGAGAACGAGAAAGAGAAAGAGAAAGAGAAAGAGAAAGAGAGAGAGAGAGAGAGGGGGAGTTGGGAGGGAGGGAGGGAGGGAGAAGGAGAAGGGGGAGAGAGAGAGAGAGAGGGGGGGGAGGGAGGGAGGGAGGGAGAAGGAGAGGGGGGAGAGAGAGGGAGGGAAAGGGAAAGGGAAAGGGAAAGGGAGAGGGAGAGGGAGAGAGAGAGGGAGAGGGAGAGAGAGAGAGAAATTTTCTTACTTTGGCTTCCTTATTGTCCCAGGGTTCAATTTCAATAACTTCATATTTGTAGGTAGCAAAAGGTGGATAATCTTCATCCTCATCCTTTTTCTTCTTCTCCTCTTTCTTTTCAAGAACTTTGATTACTTGAATATCATCATCCTCTGCTGCTGTACCATTCACCTTTACCTCCTCTTGTTCTTTCTTCTGTTCCTCCTCCTCTTCCTCTTCATCACTGTCTGCCATTTCTTCTTCATATTTGGCTATTTCTTCTGGTGTTGGATAAATGATCCGAAGAACCTAAAGAATTGGAGATGATATTGGAAATCAATCACATTTTTTTCCCAATTCAAGAGAAAATGCACCTACTATCTCCATACAGACTATTAGGGGGGGGGGGGGGATCTCTTGATTTCAACAGCACAAGCAGCTACTTAGTAATTGGTCTGACGCTTATGATTTATTAAGTATTCTCTCTCATCCATCCTACTAACACTGAAGTCTCTTTAATTCCTTTCAGGATTATCCCACTGGTCTAAGTCTGGGCTTTGTATATCTTAATTATAGTGTTAACTGAACTTTTTATTGTCCTTAAACATTCAGATTAGTTACTAGAATTTGAAGGTTTGTTCTAATCCCTGTATTTAATTATGCCTCAACTTTTTAACCATTACCATCAAACATCCTATTCTGCAATAATGAGTACAAGTAATGATAAGTCTGTTTCTGATCAGACCACATGTAACCTGATCTGACATCCAATGCCAGGAAACTTTTTTTTTTATTCATTATATACAAAGATTTTTCATGCTGCCTGCTTACAGAATCTATTGAACACATTTCAAATAGCACTGGATATGGGTGCATATGATTAACTATTGAAAGTCCTATTTACCACAACTATAACTTCTCAAACTCTCATCAAACACTCGTCTACCACATTCATGGCATCATCTTACATGACCTGTCAAAAATTTGTCTTTTTTACTGTCAGCGAGATATGTATGACAACTATTAATGAAGTTTGGCATTATCTAGTAAGTTTTTTTTCGACACCCTTAATCTTATTTAGGAGCCAATAAAGTAAACACATCTAACAATCATAAATATGAATATATATAAAAAATATCTAACTGCAAGTTTCTAACGACAAAACTTTATTGAAAATTTAATAAATATGTATCAGCAGCATCTACACCTTTTTTCGTGTATGTCTGTGTGTATCGATTTCAAAGAAACATGCAAATATTATCTACCATTTTCAATTATAATAAAAAACAAATATAATAACAAACACAAATCCTACTCACCTTGCAATCATACCAATGCTTGTTGACAATGGCCTCCACCTCTTCATCAACAAAGTAACGGTCTCTGATGAAGTTGAAAACATCATCGCTCATGTCAGCATAACGACCACGCCGTGTCAATGAGCCTATGTATATCATTGGTTTGTGAAGAGGCTGTTAAAAAAAATTAGAAAAATTATCCACACGAGCAACTGGTACTATTACAAGATCCCAACAGATTTTAATAGGGAATAATCTGTGGTTGCTTTCTTTTTCCAGCAGAATATATCATACAATGCAAAGATTGAGCCTATATCCAAATGTCACTACACTCCCATTTAAGGAAACTTTTCCTAATCAATCACTCAAAATCACCACAAAACTCATCCTCCCCTAATAATAAATAATTATATAAAGCAATGAAACAAAGAAAAAAAAATATCCTCACCTTTGGGACATTGGCAAGGCATTTTCTGGCCTTTGTCTCACTCTCCAACGCTTCTGCATATGTGAGACCTGGTCGTCCTGTCAGCTCACAGGTCCATACCATAGCATTACACAACACCAATCTCTCCCAGTACTCACTGCAAAAAATTATTAACCATTATGTTACAATTCATGCAGTCTTTACACAGTCTACAATCCAAAATAATACGACTTATTTACATTATCAAAAATACACACGTAAGGGAAACAAAAAATAAAGCAGCAAATAAAATGTAAATAATGATTACTTTAAATTGAACCAATAAAGGAGGATTTTAGAAAAAAAAAAGAAAAGGAAAGAAAAATTAGAATTAACAAAACAAAAGAAGGAATGCCTGCTTAAAAGGAATTGTAACAAATTTCTAGACAAAGCAATGAACTCCTTCAGAGAGAGAGAGATTGCAATGTGTGTGTGGTATGCATATCTATGAGGCAGTCTTGGAGTTGTCTCTGCATTAATGATTCTCTCTTAAACCCAAGTGAAATGCTTGCCAACTTTCTACTCTGGGTAAGAAGACAAACTATATATTGATAAAAAAATATATAAAAAATCCATGTTAAATAAAATTGTATATTGATAAAACAAATATGATAAAATTAAATCATTTTGATTAACATCAGTAAAGTTAAAACAGCAACTTAAACATAATAACTCAAAGCAAACTAACTACATATAAACCTATTTGGTGTGACGTCACGAGTCAAGAGTCACCATTCCACTTGGTAAAAACAAACTCCTCGCTCGCAGATGCTTCACAATCAGCGTGAGTGAAAATGGCGTATGAATGATTTGATTCTTTAAAAACCATGCAAAAAAGCGATATTAAGCAAAACTGGAAGCTGTGCAACTAAAACTGTGCAACTGTCTGCCTGATAAAATTGGGATCAATGATCCTTCGAAATATTAAATATCCTGACATCTAAGAATAATTGATCGACACACCATGTCATGAAAATAATTTAATGATAACATAATCTGCTACAGTAATCTATAATGATAGCTATAAGGTCATTTTTCCTTGAAATCAGTGCTATTTCCTAACCACTTTTCTTTCCATTTACTAGGTGTTTATACAAAGGAGACAATGAAGTCATGTAAAGGTCTATAAGTATGACTGATTTGTTTTCATTGGGATAGAGTCTGGGGGAGTTAGATCAGAGGATGGTTTGCCTGTAATTTACGATTATGATAAATCAATTTATTACACAAAAATGTAAAATTGCTGTTGTGCCTTTTGGTGTATAACTGCTGCCAAAACTGAATTTCGGCAATGTTAAACTTGTTTGGTAGATAGTGTAGATGGATAGAATTTGAAAGTAATTATTTGTCTCTAGAACTTGAAAAGGTGTAAAATATTAATATGTAAAAAAATGTTCTGAGCAGATGTAAACAAAGTTTCCACCAGGCACCCAAATATTATCATCGTTCACCCTTTTCATGGCCTGTACCCATCATTTCCACTTTTCAGGTTTCTTTTTGCAATCTGGAAATATATGAAAGGTTAAACCTTACCTTCTCATCATGTTGTAGTTTAAACATACTGCATTTTCACTCAAAAAAAAAATATATATATATCTATATATATATCTACATATATAATATATATATATACATATATATATATATAATATATATATATATATTATATACTATATATATATATATATATATATATATATATATATATATATATATATGTATATATATGGGAGTTTTCGAAAGAATAGGGGTTTTGTTTTCACCAAGTGTTTGTTGCTACGGGCGGTTGCTAGGCGTTACCGTATTGGTTTATTCAGAAAAGTTCCACATGGAAAATCTAAAAATGGATTGCCTCTGAAGTTTTGAGTGCCTTTATTGGAGTTATACCCGGCGAAAACTGTCTAGAGCAAAAATACAAGTTCAAACAGCTAAAAGGGGCATGAAGTATATAAAGGAGTACACATTTAAAAGAAATACACAAAGACCATAAAAATGACATAATATTAACCCAAATAATAATAACCATCAAAATAATTTCACACTAATAAGGATTTACAAATAAAGTTTAGGGTCTGCCACCATCACCCCAATTACATTTGGGGTTTATACGAGCCAATAGAATGTCACCCAATAATAATGAGTGTCCCAGATTTCTTCGAGCAACTGCCATGGCCTTACACCTGCAGCTCTCCAGAACAAATCCTCACCAAGTGAATATAAGCAGGATGAGAACGTGAATTGGATCCTTTGGGTTACATGAACTTTTTGTAATTTGCCAGAGTACTGAAAATCAAGCAATCCCTATGACTTCTAAAACAGCACATATTATGCAATATGCAATTCATGAATACCAAACAGAAATGTGAAACAAAATCAAAATCAAAAATCTTAAAATTATACATTTTTTTTCTTGAATTTTCTCATTTACAGAACTACTTTATTCTGAAAAGTTAACATGGATGTGATATATCAATCATACACAATCCACTTACATATTCAACTATCACTATTACTGAAAAACTTGTGAAGGAATGGCATCAGTGTCCCACTGATTGTGTAATTCAATCTCATTTTTATATCCATTTGGCTCGGGGTAAATAATTTCAATCATGGCATGGTTACAAAATGAAATATGTCACTCAGGCCACACTGGAAGTTACATAAGGCACTCCCAATAACATTGGTGTCAAATTAAAATTAATATGGGATACCCTCCAAAAAATGGCATTCACTACACAATGCATAAATAGTGCGAAGGCAAGTCATCATGAATTACATTTAGTTTTGCCCCCTCCTTTACGTCTCCCAGCTGAATTCATATCAACCACCTGTACTTTGTTAAAGCATGGGTTCAAAAGATACCCAAATCCATATAAAATGTCTAAAATCAAACTGTCATTGGTATCTTAATTATTTTTTGGTGTATCCATATAATCTATAGTACATCTAATATTCTCAAAAATAAAAATATGAAAAGAAAATAAAGATATTTTGTAAATTACCATCAGAATCACTACTAGAAAAAAATCAAACTTGGTATCCCATTATATTTTAATGCCAATCATTCATTACACAATGACCAAGAGTTTATATCTCTCTCTCTGCCCCCATGATCATCCCTGCAATAGACTCATTCAACAAACAAATGTTATGATTAAATTCCTGAAAACAATGCACATACTTAGTAAAATCAATGTAACGACAATATGTTAATAACATTAACAAGTAATGACGAAAGCAATTATTTTTTCCAAGCATTTCCTTTGTTTTCACTGCTGAAGATGTCAGACCAATGGATAACAAAGACAACAGCTTTTCCCATATTTTACACAAATGCTTGCAAACATTGTTTACATATACTTTCTCTTACAAAATTGTTAGAAAACTAAATGGTAAAACAGTAATCTTCAAACACCCAATAAATATAAATACCAAAGGAGTAGGCCTACGATACAACCAAAAAGGAAAGGAAAGGCAAAAATAATCTCTTTTTCTTAACCTAAAGCAATTACACATTAAACCATAAAAGAAAATAAAAGGTATTTTATCCGACCCTCTGCCCTCTAAATAATGTGACGTAACAGAAGAGCAAAAATCTGCAAATGGAAACTTGAGTCTACGAACCACGAAGGAAAAAAATTACGAAAATAGAGCAGATCTGGAGATCAAATATGAACTCCAACAAAATACTCACTCGTAGTCGGTGAAGACTTCATTGGTGATCTCGCAGTAGAAGACCTTATCTTGGTCGAGGAGGCTGGACGAGGGCTCCTTCCTCGTGAAAGGTCTCTTGTTCAGAAGCGGCATCTCAGAGGAGAGTCATGGAGAGTCCTTCACCTTCTTCTCTCTCTCTTAGTTCCCTTTCCCTCCTGGTTCTCTTCTCGGTCTCAATCCCTTTCTTTCCCAGTTTGGCTTTTTATTTCTCTCTCTCGTTCTTCAATCTCTTCTTCTCCCGCCAAAGGAAAGAAAAACAGAAAGAAAACAAAAATCAGCTGATGGGCACAGCTGACGACCTCCCGACTGGACGCTTCGTTTACACTCTTCTTCTTCTCTTCCTTCCTTCCTCCGGGTTTTATTCAGATTCTCGCGCCGTCTCTCCTCTGACTCCTATTCGGTCCTTCTCTCTCTCTCTCTCTCTCTCTGTGTCTATCTCTCTCTCTTTCCCTCTCTTCACACGCCGCCACCGTCGCCACACGACACCTGAACCTGCGCGGGAAAGACAACACTCGATTTAAACTAAACGCTGCTGGACGAGGCACCGGAGGGCAGCGCGTGCACCCCGGCGGCCAGCGTGAGCCCGTGAGGCCGAGGCGAGGGACACGGAGGCTTTTTCCTCAGCTCGGAGGCCGAGTTCCGGCACCGAGACAAAGCATCAACACCAACTTCACTGTTCTCGAGACCTCAACTTTCCCGGGAGTTCGATGACAGGTTATATAATCGCGTTTTTCACTCGATCAACGCCGCTTCCGCCTCGTTTCGGGCGACTCGACTAAGCACTGATGACTTATATCAATATTTATCATGAAAGCAAGTACCACAGAGGCAAAAGGCACATGATATTAGGAAAAATAACGAGGAGCCGCAAAATTTACTTGATGTTTTGAGTGAGTGTGGGGGCGGAGCTTATTGTGGCGGTGAATCGTGATTGGCCGAGACATTCCCACAATTCCCTAATCAACGACAAACGAGCATCGCCACGCGATTTTGGCGCCAAATTTTGGACCACACTTTGAAACTTGTATTTCGAATAAAATTTAGTCTCTAATGATTATCAATTTTCAGATAATAAAATCCTTCAGCACCACTGTAAGTTAAGATATGGTCTAGTCATTTTGCTTGTCATATTGCATATACTTACCTCTCTTGAAGCAATATACGACAAATTAATTTTTTTCTGAAGATTGAAAAAAATATGAATGGAACGATTAATTACAAGCATTTTAAACATAACAGTATATCCATAATTCAACAAAACTACTATTCACACATATATAATCACACAGATAAGTTATTTTAAGCGTAACCCTTTAATGAGATCTAGGTAAGCGGTTAATATTCTATTTTATGGTTAACGGAACGCCGAATGATATTTTGTACTCTCGTATTTTATTTAAATCGTTTCTTCTTCACAACATATACAAATAATGTTAATGCGACACTGCATAAGTAGAATTGGCAATGTTATCAAAAACACGAACATAGTTTTCTATGCACTTCAAAAGCACATCCAAAATAAATGAATAGGTTCACGTCACATCAGTGAATATTTCTTATACTAAGATCGATATTAAATAACTTAAATCGATTATGAAAGAACATTGCGTCGCGAGTAACAGTGCAAATAAATAGCATATGAATCCATACACATTGATATATGCATACACACATTCACACACATGTTTGTATATATGTATATTTATATATGTGTGTGTGTGTGTGTGTGTGTGTGTGTGTGTGTGTGTGTGTGTATGTATATATATGTATATGTGGGAGGTGAGTGTCTGTGCATATATGCACACACACACACACACACACACACACACACACACACACACACACACACACACACACACACACACATACACACACACACACACACACATACGCACACACACACATATACATATATTTATATACATATATATATATATATATATATATATAGCATCTCACTCTGCTTATCTATCAATCTGTATGTCTATATATCTGTCTATCTATCTATCTCTAATATATATATATATATATATATATATATATATATATATATATATATATGTATATATATATACAGACTTATGAGAATAAGGATCTCTAAATAGGTATAAATGCAGGTCAATTCACTATATACTTTTTGTATATCAAAATGTTTACAATTGTACAATGTTGCGTATATCAGTGTATCAAGTACATAAACCGTTTATATGCAAAAAATAAACAAATTTTCTTAAGAATAATATTGTAGCATATTTTAACATCGTTTCGTACTTCACCGCATGACAGCAAACATCTATCCTCAACACAGAACTAAATACAATACGGTTTACTTAACAGCATAACACAGTAAATAAACCCATATCGAACGTCAGCAGAATTTAAAAAACAGAAAAAACGACGAGCAAGTGACGCAAAAATTCATTAAAAGACTACTTTCTCTTTCAACGCGACGCCAAGGCTGAGGCGCGTACTGTCCAATGGCGGATGTGCCGTCCACGCTCACTGGCTGGAAACTGTGGTGTGTTTGGCTTCGATCTCCACGTGCATTATTTAGACGCGTCTGCTGCTCTTAGGGAAGGAATAATTCAATTTTATCGTAATTTGGGGGATTTGTTATTCATAGGAGTGTGGTTCATGCGTAAATTGATTGTTTTAGTGGGTCGAAGCTATCAATATTTTTCCATGACTTGCTCAAAAGCTTCTGGAAGACACTGATCAGCATAGGGCAAGGTAGCGATGATCAGGCCTGCTATAAGATGGACGCTCGGTTTCGTTATTTAGCTAATTTTATGCATGAAAGAAAATGAATGCGCGTTTTAGTAGGTCGTATTTATGATAATAGATGCCGTATTTCAATTTCTTGTTCATAGAAGTTATTAAGATGAGTCATAGATGTTGGCGAATGACTCACTTCGGATGAACTACCTCCACAGTAGCCGATGGAACCGCGAATTTTGAAATGGTGTCATCTGTGGCGAAGTTGGTTTCTTATTTTCGCTTTTACGGCAATTGCCTTTGTGTGTGTTGTGCAAAGCTGTTGCAGTTTATTTTGCAAATGCATTCAAGACTACTGTTATGATCGACATCGACATATTTTTTGTTACGGTATTATTATCAGCATCATCAGTGCTTTGATGATAATCATTAATATTACTTTTAATTATTATTACTGTATTCGTGTTTCATTAGTACGATCACAGGCGTCACCACTATCACTACTCTTATTACCATTAGCTTTATCATTATCATAATGATCTTTATTAACAATTTTGTTATAATTGCTAATGTTATCCTAATAATTACTGGCAATATAATTCTGATAACTATTAGCATTGTTATCAAAACTATCACCACCGATGTCATTAGCACTATCACCATCATTATCATTATTATCATAATCGTTAACTTGGTGATCATCGTCATAACTATCTCTAATGTTGTCTTATTGTTGCCAAACTACTCTTTTATGTTTATCAAAATAATATAATGTTTACGACTTGATCTCGATAACAATAGCGATAGTATTAACAAAAACGAAATCTTTATATATCATAATTGATAATAAAGACAGAAATATGAACTTAATACAAACAAAAATGGTAAGATTTATAATCATACGAATCATGATAGCAGTGATAATAATTATTGTAGAAATAATAATGATAGTAATGATGATAATGATTATGACAATAATGTTCACAACAATGAGGAAAATAGTTCTAATGATCATAATATCAGTAGTTAATACTGGTTTAATAAAATGATGATCATAATGAAAATGATGTAATAAAGGTATGCTGATATTAATAAAATGATAATGATAATAAGAACAATAATCATGGTGCTAAAATGATAATAATGATGATTGTGATGATAAGGATAGTAATGATAATGATAATGATGAGGATGGCGATGATGACAATAACAACAATAACAATGTTAATGAAGACAATAATAAATATAACAATAACAACAATCATTATGATATTACTAATGATAAAATTAATAGTATTATCAATAACAGTGATAACAATAATAATAATAATGATAACTATAATTAGAATAATCATAATGATAATAGTTATAATAATAACAATAATGATAACAATAACATTGATAATGATGACCGCAATTCTACTGCTAATAATTATAATGATGATTAAAAAAACAATTATAGTAATGATAATGATGATAATAGTAATAATGATAATAATAACAATAATAATAACAATGATAATGACAAAAATAATCCCGATAATAATGATAACAATGATAATAATAATGAAAATAATAGTGATAACAAAAACAACAATAACAATAATATAATTACGAAAAAATGATAATAATAATAGTAAAAGTAATTATTAAAATAATTATAGTAATGGTTATAACAATAATAATGATAATGATAATAATACTGACAAAAATAATAATAATAATAGATGTAATAAGAATAAAGATGATGATAACGATAATAACAACAACAATAATAACAATGATAATGGTAATAACAATAATAACAATAAAAATAATAACAATGATGATAATAATGATGATAATAATAACAACAACAATAATGTTAATAATAATAATAATAGTAAAGGTGATGATGATAACAGTAATAAGAATCAAAATCACGTATATAACGATGTTAGCAATAATGATAATGAATGGTGTATTAATCATGCTAATTATGACAAAAACACCAAGAACAGCAATGATACCCAATGATAATGATTGTTGAAAATTTCACAACACAAAGCACGTGTTATGATTCGAAAGTATAGGCCTATTGTATTTGCTTTATATGTTGACTTTTTACAGCAGCTGCCATGTACTGTATGTTATCTATTTACTTCCATATTTACCCAGGGCCTTGGTTCTAGTCTTTCTCTGTCCTTAGCAACGTATCTCTGTCTCTTTTGTCTCCTTTCCTCAATTATGATTTATTCACCTTAGGTTTTAGAAATATTAATCGCATATTTCATTATTTTTGGTCAGCAGGGCAGTGGCGTGTCTCTTATCAAATGATAAACAATGTGAATAATTCTGAAAAATGCAGAAAAGGCATGAAAGAGAATGAATATCTCTACACAAGTGATGTATTTGACCGGTTTTGAATATAGCTTCGTCAGAAATACATGTATTTCTGACAAAGATATGTTCGAAACCGGTCAAATACATTTGTTGTATTGTGAAGACATTCCTTTTCATTCATACCTTTTCTATATTTGTCAACATGAATATGGTTCATCAATTCCGAAAAAGGGTAAAATAATTTAGTTCGTGTGCTTAAGAATGAGAATGTTGCTGATTGATAAATTCTAACAAAGGATCTATTCATTAATTCAAGAATGAGAGAGTTTCAGACTACATGCAGGTATTCATGGCTTGTGAATTAAGGTATTGATGATTGATCTTTTAATTTGATAAGGAACTAGGTGCGATGTCCAGCTGGGTGATTCCCCCTACTACGACAAGTATGTGGCAATTTTTCCCCGTTTCCCTTTTTGCACAGCTAACAGTGACGGTAGAGGGAGAATGTGTATAAATAGGTGGATCAAACTATTATCAAGTGTGAGTATAGTTTTAACAATTAACTCGCTGTTTGGTGGATTTGGTTACAAAGGTGGAAGTGATAATTATTATAAATTTTAGTGTAGGAGCAAGATATAGTTAACGAGATGACTGATCTTGTTCGTTTTTTCTTAATTGTAGATTCAGTTTGGGTTCGAGAACTTTCAACTCGCCATCGTGCAAAGTGACTGGTTGGCCAATACTTTTCTTTAATACTGTCCACAATTATTTATTCATTACTAATGGAATTAATTGTTTTCAATAAGATATTTTGATTTATAAAAATAATTTTCCATGGAACCCAAATGAATGAAGATTCTAGAACGAAAATTATACTGAATATTGAAGGCTAGTGACAATACATAAATATTCAGGAATTATTTCTCACACAGATAATAACTGTAGCATCAATAACAGCAGCAAAAGCAAGGATAATGACTATAATACTTATATAAATGGCAGATGGTGATGGCAGCAAAGAATGACAACAGCGGAGATTAAAATAACAACAGGACACCCATTTTAGTCAAACT
>NC_091549.1:527500-542500 GCF_042767895.1 Penaeus vannamei
ATAATTTATCAATGGTCGCCTTCACTTCGATTCTTGATGTTGTGGTGTAATAGTTATTGCGTTAAGTGGAACAAAATCCCTTCTGATTTTTGAGCTATAAAGTTTTAATAGTTATGGATGAAGCTTTAAATTGTTTATTCAAAGATATATGAATTAATTTTATTGATATATAAGAATCAAGATGTATTATATAATTCAAATTAATATCCATATACTTTGAATATATATATATATATATATATATATATATATATATATATATATATATATATATATATGTGTGTGTGTGTGTGTGTGTGTGTGTGTGTGTGTGTGTGTGTGTGTGTGTGTGTGTGTGTGTGTGTGTGTATCTATATGTCACATATATAAGAATTAATGTATATAACAAATCCAAATATACTATTCTACGATTAAAGTACATGAATCTAAGAGGAACCAGACTCACATATACCAGTTAATTCCTGTTTGTTCGTAAACATTACTAGCTAAAAGTGGTTTCAAACAGGTTACTGCAACACTCAATATGATTTACAGCAAATAATAGCTAAGAGGGCATTTAAAATCGTATTAAAAGTGTTTAGTTGAAGGGTAAGTAATGTGAACATATCGTAGTGCAATAAATGCATGGCATTTAAAGCGAGTGTGAAAAGATTTTTTTCTTTTTTTTCGCCAAATCATAACTTTTCAGTAACACAGATGTGTTAGGATTTAAAAAATACCGTTTGGGAAAGATGATGAGGTACAACAACAACAACACTAACAACAAGAAAATCCACTTCTTTTCAAATACAATTGGATGATATCACCTTTACGCAATAAATTGATCTGTCATTAAGAAATCCTGCCGTTATGAAATTTTATATATACATATATTTTTGTATAATATTTTCACAAAGGTTATACATGGTTTCACGTGGATTGCGAAATCTGCTGTATTTTTTTCCTTCTTTTATCTATTAATGATTGTGAAAATTATCGTACGCAATAGGTGAAGAGGAACTACAAGAGAGAAGCGTTTTTATTTAAGATTCTACGAGAGTTCATGACATTTAGAATAAGAATTATGATACTGATTAAGTATTACAGATAAGCTTGAATTTAAATGATATTGACATAAAGAGAGAAAAAAAAATGATGTAAAACTAAATACACATCAATAATTAATGAGAAATCATTTAGGGATCGAATTCCTGCAAAATAAAAGAGAATTAACTTTAAGCCCGTAGCCCTCCCTCCAACTGTACCGCTCCGAAATACTCAGCCTTTTATCAGTATGTTTATTTGCATGATGCGAGTGCGTTTTAGGGAAGGGGTACTTGCCTGAGAGCATATGTGCTTGCGTATTTTGTATATTTTCACGGGCGTACAATGATATTAGGGGCGTGGGCGGTGCGTATTCTCCGTGAGCGCGGCGGGTCACGTGATACGCCATTAGGGTTTTGGCGGCAACGCGGGTGTGAGTGCGTGCGTGCGTGCGTCTTCTCAGCCCGGTGGATAGCAAATGCGCGCGTCTATCCCGATGTGACTATCCTGAGCCCATCCTGCTCCTTGACCATGACTAGGCCTGGCGTGATGCATGTTTGTATACAGAAGGATAGCGCCAGGGCAGCCTCGTTAAATTCTCTCATGAGGATATTGATATCTGAGCTCCAAGGCCACCATCCCACTTCACTTTGATTACAACAAAGCAGAAATAGTTTACTGTAGGTTAGTGCAGGCTGGGCGCGGCGTGTATCTGAAGGCTCCTGCTTGGCGAAGGAAAGTTATTTTGTTCCGTGTTCCATCTTGCCATTTTGTTCTGTTCATGCCACGTGTTTCTTGTTGTAGCAGTTGGGTGGTTCAGATAAGTCGATGCGAGCTTTACTTGTGGAGGGAGTTATTAGGCACACACACACGGACGCACCTTAGAATATAAGGTAATATAGCTAACCTCATTTTCAGGTAATTTTGACGTATTTTGGTTGAGACAATCCTTTGAATCCTGGACGAAGGAGTCGAGAAGCAAGCAATACGATATTTTTGTTCTAGCGGAAATAGAATTAATAATCTGAGGCGAAACTTGTTCAATTGACATTAAGAAATCATAGAATTTACAAGATGTATATGATATATCTTATTCCCACTATAATGCCAGCAACTATGGGTTAAATGTCATATCTCACATAGACAGAATGTACAAAAATATTTCGAGTCATTTTTCTTAAAATGATCCTTCTACATTCTTCAAAGATTATTCCTGACTTTTAATCAAAACTTTTTGTTTGAAAACTCTCTTTATACTTTTAGTTTCCAGCGGAAAAGATGAAAAATCTCTTGTTTCTTCTCAGTACTCTTTGCTAGAGAAAAATATGTCTTTATCCGTTTTTATTCCTTGTCTGCACGCTATCTATCAGCCAGTTTCTATTAATTTATTCTATATATTAATTTTCTATTTTTTCTTTCTATCTGTCAATTAGACTGTCTATATCTATCTATCTATCTGTGCAACCATCTACATATCTTTATACATCTATCTATCAACCAATCTATATGCCCAGCTATCTATCTCAGTGTCTATTTTTCTCGGCCTATATTTCCCTGTATGTATGTATGCATCTATTTCCCTGTCTTTATCTATCTATTTCCCTGTCTATATGTATTTCTCCATCAACAGAGGGAAAGTAAACGTGAATATGCCACAACGGCGACATCTGCTACTTCATCCCACGAAGAAGAAGAAGAAGAAGAGGAAGAAAAAGAAGAAAAAAGAAGAAGAGGAAGAAGAAAAATAAGAAATAAAAAGAAAAAGAAAATGACAAAAAAGAAAAGAAAGAAAAAAGAAAAAAGAAAAAGAAAAAGAAGAAAGGTGTTTACCACAGTACGAATGGAAGCCATATATATAGTAATACATGTACTGATGAAGCTTTAGATTTACCTTCTATATACACAGATGGTTAAAAAATAGTGCTTAAAATGAAACAGATGTGACTCAAACGAGTCAAGATCGCAATTAGGGTAGTTATCCCTGAAATACCACTGACGAGAAAGAAAACGAGCTGATGGCTGTGACGCATCGTTTGAAAAAAAAAAATAAAAGTAAAAAAAAAAAAAAAAAAAAGACAGAAAGAAAAAGAAGAAGAAGAAAAGAGGCAATAGTAATTATTTCTCGTCCTTCACGCGATACAGCCCTGATTAAGGTCCTTGGCCCCGACTCGAGAAGACTTAATCAGAGGGCGCGAAGAGAAGCGAAGAGAAGGAGATTGATTAGAAAATTTGCACCTTGGCACAACTTTTCCCTTGTTCCTATTCCGCCAAGGAGGAGGTGCATGGAGAGAAGAGAGAAGAAGAAGAGGAAGAGAGATAGGAGAAGTAAAAGGGTAAATAGATTCCACCAAGGAAGAGATAATTGAAAAGAAGTGAGCAGAAGAAGAAGAGGAAGAGAGAGAGGGGGGAAATAAAAGGGTAAATAGATTCCATCAAAGAAGAGATACATGAAGAGAAGAGAGAAGAAGAGGAGGAGAGAGGGGGAGAAGTAGAAGGGTAAACGGACGAAGACAGAAAGAAAGAATAGCAGGAGAAGGAGAGAACCAAAGAGGGAGAGTGATAGGAAGGAAAAAGCAATAAAAAGAGAGGGAGGATTAGAGGGAGAGAGGGGAAAGAAAGGGAGAAAGGAAAGACGGAGAATTTAGGGGAGGTCAAGGAGGGACGAGACCGTGATAAATGGATAGATGGATGGTATGAAGATAGATAGATAGAGATAGATAGATAGAGATAGATAGATAGATAGATAGTTACATATATATATATATATATATATATATATATATATATATATATATATATATATGTGTGTGTGTGTGCGTGTGTGTGTGTGTGTGTGTGTGTGTGTATGTGTTTAATGATAATAGATAGATAGAAAGATAGAAGAAGGGGAAAGAGAGAGAGAGAGAAATAAAGAGCCAAAGGCAGAAACAGAGACAGACAGAATGAAACGAAAGACGCACAAAGCAACGAAGCAATAAGCAGAGAGCAGCCAGCGCAAGTCACTCGCAATTCTTACACCAATTGGAAACATCGTACATAAAGCATAAGTGCCGTCGATAAGGATCAAGGCACCATTGCCGCGACACGCCATCTCACCCTTACGGAACGGAGGAAACGTCATCCTCCAGAACTGATAACATAACGCCGCTAGAAAACCTTTCTCTTTTTTCTTAGAATCGATAAGAGGAAAAAAGAAATCTGTAAATCTTTAAAGTGAAAGATAACTGCGTTTTCGGTATTGCCAAGAATCTTATACAACAATCTCGTTTCCTGGGATTTGTTTTGTCTTCTACCGTATAAGGACAGGGAAGGATATCACGAGGCGGTAGTTACACACATGTAAACAGATCAATATCTATTTCCTATTAGGAGACAAGCACGACCCGCTGTTATAAGGGAATTTTGTTTACGTTTAATAATGGAACTTTATTTGTGTTTACGTGTCTTGAAGTAACTACATAGTGTGTTCTCCAGGCTTAATACTAAGTAATATTTTCACAAGTATTCTGAGATGCTTGCAATAATTCCACAAAGGTTATCTGATATGTGAAATAATCTCGAACTGAACGACATAATCAGAGAGAAATTTGGTTTGCTTTGGCTTCTACTTTTTATACAAAATTGCAAGCATATTTATTACTTCGATGACTGTAGATCTTATTGCACGGCTTATGCATAGTAACTGCAAATAAAAGAATGAGTCTAGAGCCATACTTTGTAATCATTCCATGCTTATCACGGTTATTTAGCAATATCCGAAACTTATAAGGGTAAGAATTACTTAGAATACTATCTTTCCCACACACAATAGCCACGTCACTTTAGTGAAAAAAGAAAGAGAGAAGGAAAGAAAGAAAGAAAATTTTCCATTTAACGACATTAGATATATATTCAAAACGTTTTCTCGTCATGATAACCATCAAACACACACACACACACACACACACCTTTTTCCTTTCACACACACATACACGCAACTCCCCTCCCCCCTACACCTTCCACCCCCTTCCACACACACCTATCCCCTCACCCCCCACCCTAACCCCTCCTCATACACAAACACGTCCCTATACCCCCCCCCCCCTACGCACACCTCACACCCCCTTCACACACGCACCAAAACACTCGAAGTTCAGTGACGTCAAGAGGAGTAGTAATGAGGACAAAGGAACGAGGAAATGAAGACCTCAGTTTGTCCGATGACTGAGGAGAGAGGATGGAAGAGAAGGAACTGAGGAGAGGGGAATGAGGAGAGGGAAATGAGGCGAGAAGATGGAAGAGAAGGAACTGAGGAGAGGGAAATGAGGGGAGAGGAGAGGGAAATTAGGCGAGAGGACTGAGGAGAGAGGATTGAGGAGAGGGAAATGAAGTGTGTGAATGGAAGCGAAGAAACTGAGGATCGAGGAGAGGGGACTGAGGCGAGAGGATTGAGGAGAGAGGATGGGAGAGAGAGTAATGGCGAGAAGTGATTGAGGATTAAGGAAAGAGGATTGAGGAAAGGGGTTTGATGAGGAGAGAGAAGGAGGGATTGAGGAAAGAAATGAGAGGATTAAGAATTTAAGATAATTTGAGGAGAGGTGATTGAGGAATAAAGTTTGAGGAGAGAGGAGAGGGGATAGAGGATTGAGGAGAAAGGACTGAGGATTGGTGATTGAGGAGAGTGGAGGGAGAATGAAATCTGGAAAGAGGAGGGGGAGGAGAGAAGTGAGATAATGATGAAAAGGCAGATGGATGGATGGGTGGGTGCATGGAGAAAGAGAGAGAGAGAGAGAGAGAGAGAGAGAGAGAGAGAGGGAGGGAGGGAGGGAGGGAGGGAGGGAGGGAGGGAGGGAGGGAGGGAGGGAGGGAGGGAGGGAGGGAGAGGGAGAGGGAGAGGGAGAGAGAGAGAGAGAGAGAGAGAGAGAGAGAGAGAGAGAGAGAGAGAGAGAGAGAGAGAGAGAGAGAGAGAGAGAGAGAGGGGGGGGGGGGGGGAGGGAGAGAAAGCGAGAGAGAGACAGAGAGAGAGAGAGAGGAGAGAGAGAGAGAGAGAGAGAGAGAGAGAGAGAGAGAGAGAGAGAGAGAGAGAGAGAGAGAGAGAGAGGGAGAGAGAGAGAGAGAGAGAGAGAGAGAGAGAGAGAGAGAGAGAGAGAGAGAGAGAGAGAGAGAGAGAGAGAGAGAGAGAGAGAGAGAGAGAGAGAGAGAGAGAGAGGAGAGAGACGTACGCAGACAGAGAGAGAGAGAGAGAGAGAGAGGAGAGAGAGAGAGAGAGAGAGAGAGAGAGAGAGAGAGAGAGAGAGAGAGAGAGAGAGAGAGAGACAGAGAGACTGAGAGAGAGAGAGAGAGAGAGAGAGAGAGAGAGAGAGAGAGAGAGTGAGAGAGAGAGAGAGAGAGAGAGAGAGAGAGAGAGAGGAACAGGACAGACAGGCGGAGCCAAGCAGACAGAGAGTACAAAAGAGAGAAACAAAATCTAAGACAGAGACAGATGACGGGGGGGGAGGGAGAGAGAGAGAGAGAGAGAGAGAGAGAGAGAGAGAGAGAGAGAGAGAGAGAGAGAGAGAGAGAGAGAGAGAGAGAGAGAGAGAGAGAGAGAGAGAGAGAGAGGAGAGAGAGAGAGAGAGAGAGAGAGGGAGAGAGAGAGAGAGAGAGAGAGAGAGAGAGAGAGAGAGAGGGAGGGAGGGAGGGAGGGAGGGAGAGAGAGAGAGAGAGAGAGAGAGAGAGAGAGAGAGAGAGAGAGAGAGAGAGAGAGAGAGACAGAGAGAGGAGAGAGAGAGAGAGGAGAGAGAGAGAGAGAGAGAGAGAGAGAGAGAGAGAGAGAGAGAGAGAGAGAGAGAGAGAGAGAGAGAGAGAGAGAGAGAGAGAGAGAGGAGAGGAGAGAGAGAGAGACAGAGAGTGAGAGGAAGAGAGAGAGAGGGAGAGAGAGAGGAGAGAGAGAGAGAGAGAGAGAGAGAGAGAGAGAGAGAGAGAGAGAGAGAGAGACAGACAGACAGGCGGAGCCAAGCAGACAGAGTACAAAACAGAGAAACAAAATCTAAGACAGAGACAGATGACGGATCAAGTAAAGAAAAAAAAGAAAGAGAAAATAAATAAAGAAAAAAAGAACGTAGAAACAGCTGCGGCAGATCAAAATCCAACCGAGGAAATAAGAAACAAAAAACATACCAAAAACAAAACATAACAGAACAATGTGTAGAAAGATAGACGGATAACAGAGAGGGCAACAGGAGGGAATAGGAGAGATAAACAGAAACAAGGAAAAAGAAAGAATGACGTCAATTCAGGCTCGAGTGTCATGTCATACAATGCCTAACACTCTTGACACTTCTGAGGAATGGCGTAAGAAAAGAATGGAGGAGCCCTGTCTCCATGACACCAAATGACAACAGCGATAATATTCTGTCCATCTGTTTTGTCCGTCTATCTGTCTCTCTATCTCTTCCTCGCTTCCTCTCTGTCCCTTCTTTGGACCTACTCTCCCTCCCTATCTATCTATTTATCTATCTATCTATCTGTGACAGGATCTGGCATTACGACATCCGCTAACTGATGTCCTGTGAAGCCAGATCCCGGAGATGCTGTTTGTGCCGCCGAAAGGTCAGCCGAACGCGCGGCCCAAATAACTACAGAATTCGTAGATGTGTGTGTAAATATATAAAAATATACTGCATGTTAATTTATCTATCTATCTATATCTATCTAACTGTCTATCTATCTATCTATCAGTCTACACACACACACACACACGCATACAAACACACATAGTAATAATATACATAGTAATAATATATGTATGTTGACGTGGGGTATGTGAGCGCGCTCCTCATAGCCCTCACATGCATGACATTTCGCTTTACCACAGTAGGATATGTCACAATTGGCACCTTGCATTGGCTTCTGTTTATAGCTTAGATTTTAAGTGTTTCTCTTTTAGTTTTTATATTGTGTTCTATATTCTACATTTCACAATTTGTTCTATATTTCATAACTTATGTTTTATTCTATATTTCATAACTTATATTTTATTCTATATTTCATAACTTATATTTTATTCTATATTTCATAACTTATATTTTATTCTATATTTCATAACATATTTTATTCCATATTTCATGTTTTATATTTTTAGCGTTCATGTTTTACCCGGTTAGTATACGAGGGAGAAAGGGAGAGGGAAAGATATTTTAATTATAATAGTAATAATATTGATAATAATGATATTGATGATGATGATGATGATGATGATGATGATGATGATGATGATAACATTATTAAAATTTATAATAATGATAATACTAATACTGATACTAATATGATGATGATAATGATAATTATGATAATGAAAATGATGATGATTATAATGATAATAACATTGATAATGGTAACGATAATAACAATGGTAACAGTAATTTTAATGATAATAATAATCACAATGGTAATGATAATAACTACTGCTACTACTAATAATAATGGCAATATAAATAATAACAATATCAGTAATGATAATGATGGTAATAAGGATGATGACTATAAAAATATTAATGATAATAATGATAATAACAACAACAATAATAATAACATTGATAATAATAATGATAATAGCAACAATAATGATGATAATGGCGTTAATAATGATAATGATAATGAAAACGATGAAAATGATAAGGATAATAATCATTATTTTGATACTAATAATAACAATAGTAATGATAATGGTAATTATGATAATGATGCTAATAATAATGATAAAAGTAATAATGATAGTAATGACAACAACAGTGATAGTGATGATGATGATAATAATAGTAATAAAAGTGACAATTACAATGTTAATATTAGAGAGAATGATAATGATGATGACGATAATAATAATAACAACAACAATAACAATGATAATCATGATAACAATAATAATGATAATGGCAATTATGACAATGATGATATTGATATCAATAATAATAATAATCATAAAATGATAATGATAATAATAATGAAACTGATAATGATAATGATAATAACAATAACAATAGGAATATAATGATTATAATAATGCTTATGAAAATGTAACGATTATAACGAAAGTTGTTGACACCAAGAGCGCTACTTGGTTTTATCTATTACTAAACCCTTGTTTTTTCTTTTTTTGGGTGGGGGAGGGAGTAAAATAAATCACACACACATTATATATATATATATATATATATATATATATATATATATATATATATATATATATATATATATATATATATATAATATATATATATATTTATATATACATACATATACATATACACATACATGTATATATATGCATAAATAAATAGATATATATATATATGTATATGTATATATGCATACATATATATATACATATGCATATATATATGTATATGTATATATGCATATATATATATATATACATATATATATATATATATATATATATATATATATATATATATATATATATATATATATATATATATATATTTATATATATATATTTTTTTTTTTTATTTATTTTTTTTTTTTTTTCTTTCTTTTTTTTTTCTTTTTTTTTTTTAGGGTTTAATAATCTTAAGACTTTTTGTTGATTAATTTCTCAGTTATTGGCAGTTATTGATTCATTCACGAAGCCCTAAGAATATGGTTAAAAATACGAAAATCAGAACATACCTTTAAAAGTTTATTCGTATAAAAAACATTAAGGTTACGTGAAGTACTGGCAGCTTGGCACGAGGACTGTTTGTAAAGTGGGGGGGGGGGGTCATGTCATCCCCCTGGCAAGAACTTTGTTTTATAGACCGTCCCGAAGGATAACACTTATCTGCCCTTTCTTTTTCTTCTTCTTATTCGCTTTTTCCATTCCTATTTTTCTATTTCCATTCTTATTTTCGTTAACTTTGTCCTTCTATTTTCTTCTACTAATACCTCTTCTTCCTTTTTCAAAACTAATCTTCTCTTCCGCTTACTCCACCTGTTTCTTCTTCATCACGTGCAAGTGAAAGCAACAAAGATAAACAGGAAATAGTGATAAATAACAGATATTATCAAATTATATCTCTCTAGTTCGAGAAATTTTGTCTTCTTTATATTCCATAATTTCATACGTTTATTATTTATCACTGCTGTGGAGAGTAATCAACAATCCATTCGATTAGAAATAAGGAGAGAAGACCAAAACACGCGTCTCTCTCATGCGTGCATCTTTCGAAAGTTGCATCTTTCAAAAGTTGCATCTTTCGAAAGTTTTATATTCAAAAACTGTAAATAATTAACCTTTCCTCTTAACAATCTTCATAATATTATATTGATGATTTATAATTCACAACAAATTAGGTATATAGTTTCATCACTGGTCATACAAAGTTTAAAATTTCCCACAACTGCACTATCATAGAATAATGCAATGAAAGGGGAAGAGAAGAGGAGTGAAGAGAATTGCTGATGGTTAGGACATTTCAAATAATAATATCACGAGGAAAAAAGAAGGCGAAAAACTTCCAGAATTGAACAAATATTATTATACTAAAGAGAAACCACGAACGGTTACGCAATAGTAGAAAGATTAAATAATACTGTGAAAACATATACTGGTTCGTAAATACATTAGCTTATACAACGATATAGTGCATGTAACAAGCGAGAGTGTGAATAGGGAGATGCCATATAAAAATTGCAAAAAATAAGGTTATTTGCAGCGGGACCCTCAAGCGGCGTGACGTCATAAAACTATACACAGGGTACGCAGACAGCATAGTTATATAAGCTCAATTACCCCAACTTGTACCGTAAATTTGGAGTTTATACTTTTTACAACCATCAAATCAAATTTAATATATGAATTTGTAAAACTCATGTGATTAGAAGGCTATGTAAGACTCAAAACAATATTAATAACCTGATATCACTTTTATCTATAAATTTATTAATATATTATGTCCACGTCCACCAACACGTTTATCTATTGATCTATCAGTCTATGCATCTACGTGTCTATATATCTGTATATCTTTCTATCTCTTTATCTATCTTTATACATACATGTGTGTTTGTGCTTATGTATGTGTGTGTATGTGTTTGTTTGTGCGTGTATGTGTGTGTGTGTGTGTGTGTGTGTGTGTGTGTGTGTGTGTGTGTGTGTGTGTGTGTGTGTGTGTGTGCGTGTATGTGTTTGTGCGTGTGTGTTTGTTCAACTGAACACAAAACCTTTGCCGTGCCTGACAATTCAAAACCCCAAACCCCACACTCGCTTTAACTGTACATCTCTGCCCCGCTTGTCTCATCCCGCCGAAGAATGATTTATATAAACAAACACCGAGCGCCACCTGGGTCAGTGCGGCTCCATCCGCGTCCGAAGACAGTACCCCTTTCTGCTGGCTGTGCGTGGGCGTCTTTCATTGGAAATCGATGAGTCGTTCAGCGCGACCTATCGTAAGATAAACACTGTTGATTCACGCCCAATTAAACTCAGATTGGTTTGGTTGTTAAGTGTGTGTATTTTCCTGTTGCTTACGCTCCTGGCTGGATTTTTTTTTTTTGTATTATTTTCCGGGAGAAATTTCGGGATTATCGAATGAGGTTCTTGGGTCGGAGCGCGAATCGAGATGGGATTAATTAAGGGTTTGTTTGTGAAAGCATATTGATGCGATTCAGGTAACCAGAACGTGATGAATTAGATTATCAGATTACAGTTCAGACACACACACTCACACACACACACACACTCACTCTCACTCTCACACTCATTCACACACACACACACACACACACACACACACACACACACACACACACACACACACACACACAACTCACATACACACACATCTATATATGTATGTGATAATGATCCTCATGATGATACTGATGATAATGATTATAATAACAATAATGATACTATTAATAATGATAATAATAACAATAATGATACTGATAATAATGATAATAATAACAATAATGATACTGATAATAATAGTAATAATAGTAACAACAACAACAATACTAATGGTAACGATAATGCTAATATTGATAATAATCACACACACACATATATAATTATACATACGTACATAGTTTGCGATTGAAGCAATTAAATGACTTCAGAAATCGATGCCTCATCATCTTGGAAGCGTTTGCCCTTCTCTCGTAGGAGGCGGACACCTTTGGTCCACATTCTGCGCCTCTTGGTCTTCATAGCCTCCCGCAGTTTCAGTAGCAGGGAAGCGCAGTGAGCTTCTGTAATTGGAGTACCTTTCGCCAGGAAATCCGTCATCACTAGTCCATGCTGGTCACGAAAGACTGTGAGCATGACCTTGCTTGCTGAGAGGTATGACACGTGCCTTTGAGGGCAGTGAGTCAAAGTGCTTCCATTGTTTTGACTGAGCCTTAGTTTCTGGATTATAGTGATGGACCCAAGTTTCATTCTACATAATTAGTTTGCCAAAAGTCTTGATTTTCTGGGCATATGGCTAGAAATGCCTCGGTGAAATGGACTCATTGAGCAGACAACTTTTGCATATGCAGATGGTCATGATTTATTTTCTCCAAAGATTCAACACAAACCTTGACATCTTGGGCTGGCTGACGAACAGTAATACAGCGATTTTCCAAAATGGCAGTTTCCACTAGATGGATGGTGTCCTCACCAGTGGCAGCCTAGTCTTCACGAAAGTTCTAGGGCTGTTCTTTGCGATTTTGTCTCTGATTTGCGCAGGTGTCACATCTCAAAGTTAATGCTGGTAATGGATATAACGTAAATCATTATAGACCCTACTTTGATCATCTATTGTAATAATAAGATATGGTAAACATGGTAATAAATCTTACTGATATCACAACGCTAATGTTACGCATTTCATATATCTAAATCTAATATAGCATGGCTGCGTTTATTGTCATTGCATCAATTGTAAAGGCAGGCAATACTTTTTTTACTTAATGATATACATTAATGATTCTGAAGGAGACGGCTCAACTAACGTTTGATAATTCAGGAAAATTTGCATAAAAACTAATTTAAGACAGTCCTTATGCGTAAGGATAGAATTAAAGACGGTCCTAACGTTTGTGAAAAAAATAGCTTTAAGATATTAAAAAACGACTAAAAGGGTCTTCCGTTTTTTTTCTCTTATTCAATCCAGAATAATCTTCAAATTTGTTTATGCTTCCATCAAAGTTTTGGGACAGGTGCGGAAGTGTCCCACGCGGGTGAGGACTGTCCTCAAGACTACAAAGCAAATTTACTCAAATTTGAAGGTAATTCTACTTCGAATTTGATAGAAGAAACATAGAAAACCCTTTTGATTGATTGTCAAACATCAATTGATCGTTTCTTATATTTTACAGTATGTATATGTATATATATATATATATATATATATATATATATATATATATATATATATATATATATATATATATATATATATATATATATATATATATATATATATATTTACGTGCACGAACAAGTGTATATGTGTGTGTTTGTTTTGTACAGGCACGCACATTAATCTCTCACCCCCTTCCTCCGCCTCCCTACCTTTCTGTCCTCAGTAATTCTTAAAACCTCCCAAAAAGGAGACGCCCATCTATGGCTCACTTCGCTTCCTGGACTTAACGGGGGAACTCAAAGAGATGTATTTGGTTGTTATACACAGAATTAGCATGGTATGATAAAGAATGTATATCTTACCTATACGGCAATTAAATATAGCATATATATATATATATATATATATATATATATATATATATATATAATATATATATATATATATATATAATATATATATATATATATATATATATATATATATATATATATATATATATATATATATATATATATATATATATATATATATAAATGTGTGTGTAAATGGATAGATAGATAAATAGATAGGTTGATAGATATATAATAAGAAAGATTGATAAATAGAGAGATAGTTTGTGGACACACACACACACACACATATATGCACACACACACACATATATAGAGATAGATAGATAGAGAGAGGGAGTCAGAGAGGGAGAGTCAGAGAGACAGAGAGATATTAGATAGATATATAGATAGAGAGAGTCAGAGAGAGAGAAAAAAATTGAGACGAGGACCTATATCTGTTACCACAACTTCCCACCATCCGATCCGTCGCGCAGGAAAGAAAAAAGAAAAAGAAAAAAAAAACGCAAAACCACTATAAACTCTCACGACCGCGATGAAAGCGCCGCCAAAACAAGTCCGTGTCTGTGTTTGGTCTCAATGGCCGCGAAAATTACATCTTATGAGAATCAGTAACCTCCGCCCGGGACTTCGAAAAATTCCTCTGCACGCAGCTGTTGACGTCAAAGCCCTGACGTCAGAGGCACTGTCGCGTCGAAGCATCAGGAGGAACGAGAGACGGAGGAGACGAAGGAGAGACGAGGAAGGATATTGATGAGAAGAAAAAGAAGAAGGAGGAGGAAGTGGAGAAGAAGATGTGGGAGGAGGAGGAGGGGGGAGAAGAAGAACTAGGAGGAGGAACAGGAGAAAAAGAAGAGGAAAAAAGAAGGAAAAGAACAATAACAACAAGAGGAGAAGGAGAAAGAAAAGAAGAAGGAAGAGGAGAAAAGGAGGAGGGGAGAAGAAAGAAAATGATATGAAAAAAGAAGGAAAACAAGAACAACAAGAAGAGAGGCATTGTGATAACAGAAATAGTTTCACAAGCGCTGAGGGATCTCAAGAATCTTGGTATCAGTTAATACCAAGTTCTGTCAACTGCGAGAGAGAATTCGGCGCGACATAATGAACAGATTAATGCCTGAATTGAATAGATAAGGAGAATTAATTCCGCTATCTAAGACGAGCAATTTTACACTCCGGTTGATTCATTCCTGTCCATAATTTCTCTTCAACAATAAATCATCTTCAAGAAAGTCAGTGACTTCGGAGAAATTCCGTGTTATGTGTGTGCGTATGGAGGAATTTATGTGTGTGTGTTTGTGTGTGTGATTATG
>NC_091549.1:563544-568544 GCF_042767895.1 Penaeus vannamei
CCCCTTCCTGTGTACAAGAAGTAAACACTCCAATGCTTTCAAGTGCTTTTAATGCAAGATATTCTTTCGTACGTAAATAAGAAAACAGAAGAAAAAAAACAAGTACGGTGATCAGCGTGGTGGTAGAAAAGGGCGAAGACGCGTGCACGAAGCAGGTACGTAGATCTTCAACCATAAAGATATCTTGGGGCGCCCCCTTTTCATAGGCGGTAGGGCAGGGTTCTTAGGGGCTCGAGGGGAAGGGGTCCATGGGTAGGGGATAGGGGAAAGGGGAGGGGGTGTTGAAGGTCGGGAGGGGGGCAGTGACTTCCCTCACAGACCCTCCCTGCCTCCCTCGCACCCTCACACCTCACCCTCCACCCTTACACACGTCTCATCTACCTAATGTTACTCTTCACACATGGTTGCCCTTACAGTCTTTCGGTTCTTATGTCCCCGTTTCTTTATTCTGCTTTATTGCCGTTTTTGCTTTTTCCCTACGTTATTTTGAGTGTTTTTTGTACATTTTTTGTTGTTATTATTATTCGTCATTTCTTACACCTGTGGTTTTATATTTACGTAAATCCTTGTAACTCATTGGCTCAAATTCTCTCTCTCTCTCTCTCTCTCTCTCTCTCTCTCTCTCTCTCTCTCTCTCTCTCTCTCTCTCTCTCCTCCGCCCCCCTCCCCCCCTCCCTCACTCTTCCCCCTCCCTCCCTCCCTACCTCTTCCTCCCTCCCTCTGTTCCTCCTTTCCTCCCTTTCTCCCTCTTCCCTACCCATCCTCCTCTCTCCCTCTCTCTTCCTCCTTCGTTAAAACAGTGAGTAATTTATGCTTCTTCCCGAGCGCGTTTGGCACTGTAAGTCCGGGTAGGACCTGCGTTGCGTGTTAGGCGTGTTCATCTAATTCGTCTTCAAATTATAACTCGTTAGAAGCCAGAAATGAAGGTCTTTTCATGGAATATAAATGATGATACCTTCATTGTTTAGGAGGAACTCGGCAAAACAAAGGAATGAAGGTGAAATAATAATAAAGAGTCTTCTGCATTTTTAAAAGCAGTTTTACAAATGATATCATTGTGATTCGTAATTGGTCAGACGTAAAGAGAACGAAGAGTTATGCTTTAACCTAACTGCTAAAACGCCCACGAAAGATACCATTTTACCGTGAGTGATTTGAGACAAACACGTACATAAACGTAGATCGTTTGAAAAGATAAAAGCATTGAATGAAACAAGTTCCCTTCATATAGCGTATAAGATTATGTAAGATACAAAGATACAAGCTTAATGGAGTATATAGCCATAAAACACAAGCCAAGATGCTGTGTGAAACCTGGCTGCAGGACACGAGGCTTAGCGCAACCACAGACCATCGTTGTAGTCAGGCGTTAAAAAGTTTTCCTAATCTTTTTTTTCTCTCTCTCTCTCTAATGTGGCATCCTTTGACTTCTTTCTTTATCTACTCGGAACTGGTTCTAAATTATCATGAGCACAGTGCGAAAAGCGAAGTGTCTGGATATAGGGTAAGAAGATTAGGTTAATAGATTAGCTTTATAAGGAGGATACATTCGTGTTGTAAGAAAATAAATTCGTATTGGAAGAAAGATACATTTGCTTTATGAGAAGGGGAACGTATTTTCGCTTAAAAAAAATAAAAGAAAAATGATTTCGCAGGATAAGAAAAAAATAAGATACAGATCTCGTGTAATTTAAAGAGATTCTGTATAAAGACACAATTTCATTTCTGTCATCATTATCTTCATTATCAACATCATCATCATAATCACATCATCATCACATAATCATCATCATCATCATCACATAATCATCATCATCACATCACATCATTATCATCATCATCACATCATTATCATCATCATCACATCATTATCATCATCATCATCGTCATCATCATTACAGCCGAACTCACCATCTCGGAGCTTCATTATGTTAACAGAAAAAGTACGACGGCTGGCAATGGCCTGGCACTGAGGAGTAGTAAAAAGGAAGGAAGAATTAAAAAAAAAAAAGAGGGAGAAGGAGCAGAAGGTAAAGAGCCGTAACGAAAGGGGAAGATGCGTAGATAAGAAGTCTGCTCTCCCTTTATCCATTTTTTTTTTCTTTTTTGTCTTCTACGTCCGTAATATTCAACGAGAAACACAAAAGGTTCAAGGAGTGGCCATTGAAAGGTGATGGAGTGAGGAAAGAATATAGAACTAAAAAAGGTTTAGCGAGAAGGTTACATTTCATTCCAGTTCCTCCTCGTTTTCTTTTTTACACTCAGAAGATGAAATGGAGGAAATCGGGGATAAAGGGAGGGAGTAGAGAAGGAGAGAGACATCATGGGAGGAGGAGGAGTAAAGGATTAACGGAAAGTAAATGTATAAGATGTAATAAATGTTTTTCGTTTCTGTGCAGAAGTAGGCGTACATTATCGTTTCGTTTCTGTGTTGAAGTAGGCCTACATCATCGTTTCCGCCGCCTCCTGCTCTTCATAATTTTCACTAACATTCACAATAAACACGCGACAGGTGCAAAGACCCCGCGTTGGAGGGTGTAGAGTTGTTGGATTGTAGGAAAAATGTGGAGAGAGAAGAGGGAGAAAGCTAAGGAGGGAGGAGAGGGTGGAGGGGGAAGGAGGAGAAGAGGGAGAAGAAGGGGGAGGAAGGAGAAAGAGGGGAGAGTGGGACGGGGGAGGAAAAGAGAGAAAAAGAGGGGAACGAAAGAGTATAGGGATAAGAGTGAGGGAATTAAAGAGGAAGAATAAAAGGAGAGTGGAGAAGAGGAAAACCGAGAGGGGAAGGAGAGGGGGAGGGGGAGGAAGGCAGCAGCTCAGAAATAGGTCACAGGCGAACCATAAAGATTTCTACCGTACTGGTTCCGGCTAACTTAAAGATAAGTATCGTATAACCTTCAGATACTTGTGTAGAGTGATGTTCTGGTTGCGAAAGGACGAGTATGTCTGGATATTACGCCGTCTGCGATGAATGAGGAAGTAGGAATTTCTCATAAACAGATGCATAAGCAGTGTAGGATTAGATGGAAAGGAAAGCACATGGACAAGATTATGGCAATAGTGGATTGCATATGTGGTATGTGGTTTATATGTATATATGTTTGTGTGTGTGTGCGTGTGTGTGTGTGTGTGTGTATGTGTGTGTGTGTGTGTGTGTGTGTGTGTGTGTGTGTGTGTGTGTGTGTGCATGTTTGTTTGTGTGTGTGTGTGTGTTTGTGTGTGTGTGCATGTTTGATTGTGTGTGTGTGTGCATGTATGTATGTGCATGTTTGTGCGTGTGTGCGTAAGTATGTGAATGCAAATGAGCGAGGGTGAAAGACAAATGAGAATTATTATTAGGCTCTGGCGATAAGCCCACCCTCCCTGACGCTCGCCTATCGAGGGCGTGGTGATAAAGGGAAGCGGGGGGGGGGGGCGTCTGGTGGGCGGGTTGGGGGGTCTTGGGGTGCTGGCGGATGGGCGTCTGGTGGGGGTGGGGTCGTGGGGAGCTGGCGGATGGGCGTCTGGTGTGGAGGGGGTCGAGGGGAGCTTAGGGGGGGGGGGAGAAGCGGTGGGTGTGTTGGCGCAAGTGATTGATTGATGGCGACGCTTGTCCACAGCCGAATGATCTTGGCCAAGTATGGTCAATGTCAGTGTCACGGAAGACATGGAAGAGCGCTTCCGTTACCGTCCCATTCTTATTCTATGTTAGGGGATAAAGACGTGATTTTGCACACACGCACACACACATACACTGACTCAGACAAACAAACACTGACAGAGAAACACACACACGCACACACTCATTGACAAACAAACAAACGGACAAACTGACACAGACAAACATTGACAGACAAACACACGCACACATACGACGCTGACAAACAAACAGACGGACACACTAGCACAGATAAACACACTAACACACACATGCAAACATACACACAAACGCACCCAGACTCAGACAAACAAACAAACAAACACGACCACTAACTCAGACAGCCGCCCCGAACACGCGGACACGCACGCACGCACGCGCCGACCACCAACAACGGGACTGCCATGCGCATGACCATACGGCATCGCGGGAATCTAGGTCAAGTGCCGGTCAAGTGGGGTCAGCCTTGTAGACTCACCTCTGCGGCCTCGGAGGGAAGGTGCAGAAGTCTGTCAAGGTCAGGTGTCGTAGGTGGATCGAAGGTTGGGAGTCTGTTGTAGTATAGTGTCTTCTGATAAGAGGAGGAGGAAGTAGGATAGTGTCTCCTGATATGAGGAGGAGGAAGTAGGAAAGTGTCTCCTGATAAGAAAAGGAGGAAATTTTGTAGGATAGTGTCTCCTGGTGAGAGGAGCAGGAAGGTGTAGGATAGTGATGAGAGAAGGAAAATGTAGGATAATGTCGTCGTCTGATAAGAGGAGGAAGTTGTAGGATAGTGATTCTTGATAAGAGGAGGAAGTTGTAGGATAGTGATTCTTGATAAGAGGAGGAGGAAGATGTATCCAACAGTGTCTTTTGATAAGAGGAGGAGGAAGTTGTACAAAAGAGTCTCCTGATAAGTAGAGGAAGATGTAGGATAGTGTCTTCTGATAAGAGAAGGAAGTTGCAGGATGGTGTCGTCTGATAAGAAGAGGAAGTTGTAGAATAATTTCTAATAAGAGGTGCAGTTTGTTGTAGAATAATAACTTCGGAAGAAGTTGTATTACTTTTAATTCATGGATGTTGTGGGTTGATGTAAACATGTTTGCAACTGGGTACATGCTTTTGATAATGGCGATAGTCCTGCCTAGGTTACAGACATTGTTTCCATAGAAGAACATCTTCAACATAAATTAACATTTTTCTTGTAGAATAAGGATTGATAATGATAATTTTTCATAGATATACAGATGTGAGACTGATTTTATTCCAAATTCGGAGGTGTGCAACTTTACCACCATGAAAAAAACATCTTCCCAGCTGACACGTCGGTAGCAACACCTCCATGTACTCTGGAGGGCAACTGAGCGCACCCTTATCACCAACAGAA
>NC_091549.1:581044-583544 GCF_042767895.1 Penaeus vannamei
GTGTATCTCTGTCTGTCTGTCTCTCTTTGTCTGTCTGTCTATCTCTGTCTGTTTCTGTTTGGCTGTGTGCATGTCTCTCTCTCTCTCTCTCTCTCTCTCTCTCTCTCTCTCTCTCTCTCTCTCTCTCTCTCTCTCTCTCTCTCTCTCTCTCTCTCTCTCTCTCTCTTTCCCTCTCTACTCCCTTCAGTTTTTCCCACGCTGATAATTTGTACTTTGTTCTAATGACTATGAATCTTCTATCTATAACACAATAAAATTATGAATATTATAATGTGATTGAATTCGATAATCACAAATCGTTACGTGGAATAGATAGACAAAGAGCGTGACAGACAGTTATTATTATTATGATAATCTATTTTGCAAAACAAAATTGTAAGCAGCAATGAGGAAGTAAAAGTAAGTTGGTGAATTAGTGAATGAATGAGGGAGTGAATGAATAAATACACACATGCATATATATATGTGTGTGTGTGTGTATGTGGAGGGCGTATATATATATATATATATATATATATATATATATATATATATATATATATATATATATATATATATATATATATATCTACATATATATATATCTACATATATATATATATATATATATATATATATATATATATATATATATAGAGAGAGAGACAGAGAGAGAGAGAGAGAGAGATAAAGAGAAAGAGAGATAAAGAAAAAGAGAGAGAGGGTGTGAGAAAAAGAAAGCAAGAGAGAGAAAAAAGAGAAATATATATATATATATATATATATATATATATATATATATATATATATATATATATATATATATATAGAGAGAGAGAGAGAGAGAGAGAGAGAGAGAGAGGGAGGGAGGCCGAGCAGCCCCGCGCGCGAGACCGACCCCAAGGGACCCCAACGCCAGCGCGCAGGAGGACCGGCGCCCCAGAGGAACCTCCGCCACTGGGATCGGATCGCTCGAAGCAGATCGGCTCTTGTTCGTGGAAGAGATTTTTTTGTTTATATTCATATTTATTTTGCTGTTTGAAGTGGTGGGCATTAGTGTTTTTTCTACTTTACTCGTATCTTTGATCTTTCTGTCTGTCTGTCTCCCTCTCTCTCTCTTTTCTCTCGCTCTCTCTCTCTTACACACACACACACGCACACACACACATACACACACACACGCACATCTTCAGATTCTCCCTCTCTCCCTCAATCTTCCCTTGTCTGTTTGTCTACCTATTTGTCTGTCTTTCTTTCAGTCTCTCTCGCACACAAATTCACTTCTTTCTACCCCCCCCCCTTGTTGCTATCTCCTTAACCTTATCTGAGGTGACAAGCTGTTGATAACGCCCGTAATGTGGGCAATCACACATGATAAGCCTTATCTCTGAGGACAAGTAGCATGGTGCAGCTATGTGTGACACTCCCTCCTTGATAAGAGAATAAAGAGAATGCCTGTGTGGATGCTATCAAAGTCAGCCTGCAATTGCAAACGGTGGAATCCCAAATAAAAAAAAGAGAGTCTGGGGTGTTAACAAGTTGGGAATATATAATTTAAAGTGTTTTTTTTCTGAAATGATTCGTAATAAACAATAATAAATACTGTTAATTGAATATCTCGAAGGTTTGGTTCTATGCAATGACATGCGACAACTGAAATATAATCTATTCAGTAGCATATACCCTGACAGATGTAAAACACCAATATAATTATATACGAACTATACTTTCAGAACAAGCCAACGAGGCCGTTATAGCGGAACCTCTAATCGCTTTCCTCTTTACGCCTGGATTACACACACGTATCATATACAGTTATGTGCATGAAATACAATAGCACACTTACAATGGCGGACTGAGGGACGGTTCACAGAACACGCAATTCCCCAAATTGAAAAAAATAATAATAAATAATAAAATAAAATGAAATAATAAAATCAATTAGAAAGCTCTAAGTATATTTTTTTCTTATATGTATTATAAAGAGGTGTCGATTTAGGCCTTGTTAATGAGAAGCGGTGACATCTAGGGAGAATTACATGAATTTGTTCTTAAAACAGATATATATTCTAACCAAAATCATATTAGATGTCAGGGATGTAGTGACCCCCACCCCTTTCTTTTCTTTTTGGATCTACCGGTTATATGATCGTTTTAACACGCGTAATCGAACTACTTGACATATTTTCCTCCTTAAATACCTCTTAATAAAAAATAATAATAATGAATAAAAAAAACTTCAAAGTCAAGGAATATTGCGATGGAAATTTTTTGAAAATTCTTGCCCTACTAACGCCAAATGAAGACGAACGACCTCCCCGGGAACGATGACCTGACTTTTGCTACTTACCTACTTCTATCTTTATCTATTTTATCTCAATCCATCATTTACTCATTTTCTAACATGTTCTTCTATACTTCATCTTCTTCCATGTCTGTAACGCACGTGTCTTGGTTACAGACTTTTTCCTCTTTCGTTTTAGAATATATTATGAGGCATAACTCACAAAAATAAATAGAT
>NC_091549.1:593544-596044 GCF_042767895.1 Penaeus vannamei
TTAAAACACTCGCGTATGTTTGTGGTTCAACATCGGAAAATACTCCCGCAGTGTTTTTTGAAATGTGAGTGTATTACTCAGTGTTAAACTTGATGTAAGTGTTCAGTCCAATACAATATGGTTTTGAATTTACATACACATTTTAGTGTAGATATAAATAGCTTACAATGTGAACAAAAACACTGGAATATGTTTGAAAATAATAAAGGATTTTTAATGCATACTTCTTAATTTATAAAAGAACAATATCCTTCTGTTTATAAAGCAATTATTTCACGTCCGGTAGAACGATAAGACGGTCATATCTTTCAATAAACACGTTCTTTTTTCTATTATCTCCACCTCCCCTTTCAGTGTTGCTTATGCTCTGTGATTTCCTCCCTCTTATCTCCTCCCCCTCCTCCCTCCTTCACCCCTCCTCCTCCTTATCTCCCCCCTCCCTCCTTCACCCTTCCTCCTTCTCATCTTCCTCTCCCTACTTCACCCCTCCTCCTCATTCCAGCACTCTCTCCTCCTTTCCCTCTCTTTGTTTCTTTTTCTCTCTTCTTTCCTCATCTCTCTTTCCCTAGTTTACCTCTTCCCCATCTTCTCCCTCTATTCCTGTAATTCTAACTCTTTCACCCCTCCTCCTTCTCCCTCGTCCATTACTCTATCCTTCTTCTCTCTCCTTCTCCCTTTCTTTAGCTCCCTCGTATCACCCCTCCTTCTCCCTTTCCCTTCCCCCCTTCTCCATCTCTCTTCTTTCTCCTATTCTTCCTTTTCTCCCCTTCTCCCTCATTTTTTTAACGTATCCAGATGTGGATTCTAAGATAAGTTCCATTCAAATCTACGATTGATTTTTGCTGTTTTATGATTGGTCGAGAGGCTGTGGGGAGGGGAGGAGAGGGGGGGGGTGAGAGGTAGGAGGAGGGAATGGGGGAGGTAGGAGGAGAGGGAAGGGGAGGGTGAGGGGATGGGGGAGAGGGGTGGGTGCGAGGAAGGAGAAGGGGGAGAGGAGGTAGGAGGAAGGAGGGAAAGGGGGAGAGGAGGAGGTAGGACGAAGGGGAGGGGGAGGGGAAGGGAGAAAGTGGGAGATAGGACGAAGGGGAGGGAGAGAGAAAGAGGTAGATGGCAAAGCAGCGGAAGAGAAGGGAGTAGGAGAAGGGGGAAAGAAGGCGGTAGTGGGCGGTGGAGAGGGAGGGAGGAGGAGGGAGAAGGAGAGAGAATGATATAAGAGGAGTGAGAGGGGAGAGAAGAAGGTGGGGGAAGGAGTAAAATAAGAAAATAGTCATCGTAACAAATAAACGCTAAATAATAGATAAATAAGAAATATAATGAATTGTAGTGGATACACGCTAAATAAGAGATAAAACAAGAAAGATAACGCAATGAATAAACGTTAAAGAAGAGATAGATAAGAAAGATATTCAATTGTAGTGGATACGATAAGACCAACGTATATCGATGACGTCACAGAGATGAATGACGAAGCAGATTTTCAAACGCGCGAAGATGGCGGGAATCCCCAGTAACCCCCCCTGCCCTCTCCCCCCCCCCAAACCGCCGGAAGCTATACTAACAATGGCGGATTAACGAGGCAGTTAATTTATTCACGATCGGCAGTAGCGAGACGATGAGCTGGCATGAGTAAACAAGCGGCGATAAACATGAGTAAACGATGAGTCAAAACCGCAAAGGGGGGAGGGGTTAGGGTGGAGGAGGCGGGGGGGGGAGGGATGGGGTGGTTGGGTAAAACCTACTTGAGTTTGTTTTTTTATTATTCTGGAGTAAGAAAAAAGATTGAAATATTACTAAATAGACAGATAGGTAAATAGATATATAAGCAAAAAGACAGACAGACAAATAGACAGACAAACGCACAGACAGAAAGACACAAATAGATCAATATAGATAGATAGATAGATAGAAAATGTATAAAAATCAATGAAAATTAACAGAATTATGAAAAAAAATAATGAAATTAGTGTCAAAAAGAGGAAAACTTTACTCTTCATAACAAAATAATCCCGATAACATTAATCATAACGATATCTAAATCAAGTAGATTATTTAAAAATATATCTAGGTAGCGAGTTAATCTTAAGACCTATTCAAGAGCAATGACTGACATAAATCACAAACCACTGAATCTCCTACTTACCAGTTGGTCTTAATATTACTTTTAGAGTTTAAATAAATTATATAAAGAATTAAATAAATTATATAAAGAGGAGATAAATGATGTTAGTAATGAGTAAAGGTGTGTATATCTGTGTGTGTGTTTGTGTGTGTGTGTGTGTGCGTGCGTACGTGCGTATGTGTTAGCGCACGCAAGGTCTATATAAGTACTTATATAGACCTTGAGCGCACGTGCGTGTGTGTGTGTGCGTAAGTGCGTGTTTGTGTGTGTTTGCGTGCGTGCGTGTGTAAAAACCTACCAACGTGGAAAATCCGCGCCGTTGACGTGCGTTTGCAAAGCTTAATTCACTCATGTGTATTCCGTGACGCGGTTTGAATATCG
>NC_091549.1:618544-621044 GCF_042767895.1 Penaeus vannamei
AGTAGTAGTAACAATAATAATAATGAGGATAATGATATGTATAATGACAGTAATAGTTCTGATAATAGCAATGGAAATCATAATAATAATGATAATAGTAATAATGATGATAGTAATAATGATAATAGTGATAATGATAATAATGCTTATTATAATAATAATGATGATGATAATGATAACGATGATAACGATAATGATAATAATGATAATAATACCAAAAAATGTAGAGATAATGATAATGATAATGGTGATGACAAAAATAACCTTTTTCATGCGTGAATGTTATGATAAATATATTCTCACATAGATGAAAAAGTATTTATGTAAGTGAAATATAAATGTCAGCCATTAAAAATGATTTTTTTTCAATTTATCTAATACCCTGAATACTTTCTTTATAATGAAAAAGATTCAAAGTTATAATCGTGGCAGATATGACCGGATGATATATTGATTATAAAGAATAGAAAGGGTCAATTTTCACATCAAAATTATCATCATAGGAAAAATAAAAGTATTTGAGAGTATGTTTATGACATACAAGATAATGATTTTAATAATTGTAATTATGGTAATCATGATTATTATAATGATTATAAAGAACTGAAAAGGGTTAAATTCTGATATCAAAATTACCATCAAAGAGAAAGATGAGTTTTCAGCGGAATGTTCATGGAAATGCAAGAAATGATGAGCATATCCAAAGCCTTTAAAAGAATAAATTAATATTGAACCCAAGGGAATCCCGAAATACCATCGACACAGGCTTTGATTAAGGCGTGGAATGCACAACCAGAAATTCCAAAAAAAAAAAAAAAAAAAAAAAATCTTGAAGAGCACAGATTAATAAAGCCATTTTCCGCAGAGGGACAAGTGTGCTTCGAGGAAAACCGAAAAATATAAGTACGGTCGATCCTCCGTCAGCGGGAAAACCCGTGACAAGCGCAGGTGTGCAACAGACGGGCGTTTGTTCTCCTCACGCCCACGCTCGCTCCACCAATGTGCACTTAGCCATATATATGCTGTAGGCGAGTAAGTTCAAGAGCAATTAGGTATGCATACATGAATATATATATATATATATATATATATATATATATATATATATATATATATATATATATTTATATATTTATATATATATATAATTGTGTGTGTGTATGTATGCATGTGTGTATGTGTGTGCGTGTGTGTGTGCGTGTGTGTGTGTGTGTTTGCATGCACACACACACACCACGACCACACAATTAGCGAACCTGTAATCAAACGTACTTAAGGTAACATGTCATGCAGCCAAATCACACACCGCAAAGTGAAGTTTTAATTATCTTTTGAAATGAAGGGACTTACCTTGAAGGGGAGAAGGGGAGAGGGGAGGGGGGAGGGGGAAGGGTAAGGGGAGAGAGGGGAGAGGGGAGAGAGAAGAGAGAGAGTGAGGGGAGTGGTAAGGGGAGGGGGAGAGGGTAAAGAGGGGAGAGAGGAAATTAGAAAAATGAGGGCAACAGGAACTCACAATGCGTCAGTATTTACCATGGCGGGGAAGGGAGGGGAGAGGGATAGGATGAGAAGAGAAGAGGGGATAGGGGGAAGGAAGAAGATAGGAGGGGAGAGGGGTAGGATGAGAAGAGAAGAGGAGATAGGAGGAGGGAAGAAGATCGAAAGGGAGAGGGGTAGGATAAGAGGGGAGGAGGGGGGAGAAGGAGAGTAAGGAGGGAGGAGGAGAGGATAGGGAGATGAGGGGAAGGGAATGGAATGGGGTGAGGGAAGACGAAGAGGAGGAGAGAGACGAGGAAGAGGAGGGAAAGGGGAAGAAGGAAGGATAAAGAAGGGAGGAAGGGAAGAATGAAAGGGAGAATGGGAAGCGATTGGTTATTTTGATGAAAAGAAAGGAAGAGGAAGAGGAGGAGAATACGAGGAGGGAGAGGAAAAAAAGAGATACAGAAGAGGGAAGGAGGACGAATGAGAAAGAAGATCGGATTGAGGAGGAGGAATAGAAGGAGGAGGAGGAGGAGGAGAAAGAGGGAGAAGAAGAGGGGGAGGAAGAGGGAGAAGAAGAGAAGGAGGAGGAAGAGGGAGAGGAGGAGGAGGAAGAGGAGAAGAAAGAGGAGGAGGAGGGGGAGAAGGAGGAGGAAGAGGGAGGAAAAGGAGGAGGAGGAGGAGAAAGAGGGAGAAGAGGAGGAGGAGTAGAGAAAGCGAGAAGAGGAAGAGGAGGAGGAGTAGAAGGAAGAAGAAAAGGGATAAGAGGAGGAGGAATAGGAGATGAAAGAGGTAGAAGAGGATGAAGATGAGAAGGTATGATAATAATAATAACAATAATAACAGTAATAATAACAATGATAATAATAATGATAATAAGAGGCGTAGAAGGAGGAGGAGGAAGAAGAGGAAGAAGAAGGGGAGGAAGAGGAGGAGGGAGAGGGAGGGAGGAAGGGGATGAGCAGGAAATTAGACGCATTGCAATCATGTTGCGTGCAGGATATCCGTGTACTGAAGAGGAAAA
>NC_091549.1:628544-631044 GCF_042767895.1 Penaeus vannamei
AGAGAGAGAGAGAGAGAGAGAGAGAGAGAGTGGGAGGAAGAGAAGGGGGTTGAGAGGGAGAGAGAGAGAGAGAGGAAGGAGGGAGGGAGGAAAGGAAAGGGAGAAAGAGAGAGAAAAAAAAGAAAGAAAGAGAGGGAGAGAGAGAGAAAGAAAAAGAAGAGAGAGAGACGGACAGATGGAAAGGAAAGACAGAAAAAATATCAATTAAATACACACCCCGCGCTCCTACACACCACAATCCCCCCCCCCCCCCCCGCCGATAACAACCACCACAACCAATCCACCCAATCCACACACGAGCGAGAAAAAAGGGCTTATCCACTCCGAAAAGCCCGCATCCTCTCTCCCAGCATCCATCACCTCAGATTGGTCTCGTCAACCCCCTGGAGTGACAGTATGAACGCGTGGGAGGGACTTTTAAATACTTTTTTCCCCTTTTTATCGAGATGATTCCCCGGAATGAGGTTTAAATGACCTGCTGCTGGCGCTTGATTGGGAGAGGGGAGAGGGGAGAAAGGGAGGGGAGAGAAGAGAGGAAAGAGGAGAGAGGGGAAAAAAGGGTAGTGAGTAAAGGAAGGGAGAGACAAAGGGAAAGAGAAAGGGAGGGGGGAGAGGGAGAGGGGACAGGAAAGAGGAAAGAGGGGAGAGGAGAGAGAGGAAAGGGGAAAAAATGGGGAAGGAGTAAGGGTAGGGAGAGACAAAAGGAAAGAGAAAGGGAGGGGGAAGAGTGGAGAGGGGACAGGAAAGAGGAACGAGGAGAGAGAGGAAAGGAGAAAAATGGGGAATGAGTAAGGGTAGGGAGAGACAAAGGGAAGGGAGACAGAGAGTGAGTGGGAAAGAACGAGAGGGGGAGGGGAAGGAAGGGAGAGAGAAAGCCTATTGGGAGGGAAAGAGAAATGGAGAGGGAGAAAAGGGAAGGAAGGGAACGAAAGGGAGGGTTACAGGAGGGGAGTGAGAGAAAGGGGAGGGAAGGAGAGAAATGGAGGGAGGGAGAGAGAGATAGAGATAGAGATAGATAGATAGATAGATAGATAGAGAGAGAGAGAGAAAGAAGCCGAAGAAGAAGGAAAAGAAACCGACAGATCAAAATCTCTCTCTCCCAAACACATTATTTCTCAACGTTTTTTTTTTTCACTTGACGCAGAAGGGTACAAACACAAGATCCAGACCGAGTATGTAAATGCATCATGTAAAAAAAGTTAAATATTTGCGCTCTCTCTCTGGATGGTCGGTACAACGGAGAAGCCCAATATAGCAGTCATATTTCCTCTAGTACTTGATCATTAAATGTGATTTATGACCCGGAAGACCAAAAGAGTATTTAGACGCTTAAGAAAACGAGTCATTTACCATCTTTTTTCGTTTTAATTGGTTGGTTTTTTGGAATATTAAATCTCATTATCATCAGGTATTATTGTCATCCATCATTTCAGTTTTGATTGTTTTTTAGCAATTTTATACCTCATTTTTCATCATATGTTGTTATTTACGTTAGGTTTTTAGGATTTCATTAACAAAAAGTAAATAACTGTTGCTTTAAATCTACCAGTTCAATTCTATCAAGTAATTACACAATAAACCGATTTTGTTAAACAATGACTACATTTCATTTAAATAAATACTTCATTTAACATGTAATTGCTCACTATGATCAACAAATGCATTTTGTATTAATTGGATTTTGTTTATTGGATCATAACAAAACAAGATAAAAACAAGACATCATAAAAAAGGTAAAGGCAAACGTACATAAAAACAAGCTCACATAAAAACTAACAAAAAACAACAGTACACATACATACAGACAATAAATGAATATGGACTTACATGGTGAATTTCAAATAAAGGATAAATAAGGAATAAATAAATGAATAAACACAAATACAACAACAACATCCTCCATCTAAGCATTACTGAAAGCTTCCTCAACGACCACACTCCTTTCGCGAGATCCTTTCAGAGGTGTCTGCAACGCGGACTCGACACGCTCTAGTTCCTTAGACCATTATCCTTGGCGGCGATCCCTCTATCCTTGGATTAACGGCGTCCTTATCCCCTTCTGCCTCTTCGGACGAGCCTATTGGCGATGACCCCACGCTGTTATAGGCTCGTCTCGGTGTTTGAGATGGTTCCTGGAGGTGCTCTCTGGGGCGTTTCTTCGACTCCGTATTACGTGGCAATGGCGTTACTTTGTCTTCCGTTTTTGCTATTATCTTAACCTCTCATTCAATTCGACTCATTCTCCTTTTTTCCATTTAATGTCAATTATATTTCAGGGCGCCGTAATGCCTTGTTTAAATTGCCACTATTCAAGGAGGGAATGATTGATGACAGGCAATGACAAAGATCGATTGCGTTCAACAAAGGCATTAGACCAAACTGCGTGGAAGGCCCTTAAGGAGACGAGGCTGTTAGCTCATTCCAAGAGGCAACAATTGTCAATTAGACGCCTGAATTGACGGTCGATTGTAATTGTAGCCATTCGAGACGGACATTACGA
>NC_091549.1:638544-641044 GCF_042767895.1 Penaeus vannamei
CTCTTCTGTTAGCCTTCCAAATTACAGTTTATTCGTGTGCTCTCTTCAATTACCTCTTTTGTTACGATATACATTGTCATCTCTTTAATCATTCATCAATCTTTATTTTCTGGAACATTTTTATCGTTTTTATTTCTTGATTTTACATCTGCATACTTGTTTCACCATCTCAATTATTTAATATCGTTATCAGAATGAAATCTATTTATCTATATCCTACGTTTTTCATCTTCAGTGTTCCTAGAATGTCATCAGTCATTTCCTTTATATAACAGCCAATTTGAATAAAAAAACTTAATGAACACCTCTCTTTGCATCCTCTCTTTCATATTTCTTTTATTTCCAAACTTGTTTTTTCCACATTTCCATCGTACACATTTTCTTCGCTTTCTCTTCTGATGTCCAATATAGCATTTCTTTTCATATATTTTTCTCTGATAGTCTCCTTATTTATTTTGATAAAATTATGATTTTATAAGTTCTATTGCTCTTAACTACGTTGCACATTTTTACTCCCGTCAATATTGCATTGAATATGTCTTAAACTAATTAGCAGTTCTGCAAAGGTGAGAACGTGCTGCAAAGAATGGCTTTTTGAATCATTTATTGCATACATGTATATAACTAACTTTTGAAATGAATAAATGAATAACCTTTGACACAGATGGTCAGCCGAGACTCTTACGATTTTGAATAGATACCAAAAGAGAAAGAGAGAGACAGGAAAAGAATATATATCCTTGTTTCTGTTTTGGGAAAATAAGAACAGGATGTTGTTACATGTCGCATTTACCGGGTTAGAAGAAGCCAAAGAACATGTGCAGATTTATTTCCACGAATCATAACAGCTAAAGAACGGTAGGAGGAGACGGGAGTTTTAAGTGAGAACTACACTTAACCCTCTCTCCCTTTCTTCTCCTTCCTCTTTCCTTCTTCCTTTTTTCTTCTTTTCTCCCTCTCCCCCTTTCTTCTCCTCCTTCCTTTTCTCTAAATTACGATTCGACCAGATTCGTAAACGAAATTAGTTTCTTTATGATTTTGGCGAACAGAAAGAAAACGGGTTATGACGAGCAAAGAGAAAATGGGTTAAGCCGAATTAAAAGAGAACGGATTTTGACAAACGGAAAGAAAGCGGATTATGAAGGAGGAGAAGAAAACGAATTATAACACAAAGATAAATCGGAATATAATGAATAAAGAGACAATACATTATGATTAATAAAAACTATATGTAAAGCACAATAATTAACGAATAATAGACTTAAAAAACAAACAATAAACGGATTATGGCAAACGAAAAGAAAATGGTTTATGACGAACTAGAAAGAAAACGGAGAGTCAGAACTCGTGAGAAAATTTAGAAAAGTAAAAAAAGTTATTTCGATCACACAAGAGATCTATTCAGGAAGACGTTCTTACAGAAAACCTTTGCTGGAGAAAAATAATTCAAGTGGGAAGATGATTTATTCAATTCTCCGTATTATTAGGGCTATTAAATCGATTATTTTCGGTATTCGACATTTATTGCAACTTTTACTTTTATTTTGATGCATTATAGGACAAATATCTTTATTTTTTTATATATAATTCTCGACCTTGCAAGGAGCACTAATAAAAAATATTTAACCTCCATGTCTAACAAAATATGAAAGAAAGAAAAAAAGAAAAGAAAAGAAAAAAGGAAAAGAATTTAAATATATATATATATATATATATATATATATATATATATATATATATTAATGAAAAAAACGAATTATCCTTCGTCGGTTTGCAGAGTAAGTTAGGAAGCCAAACCCTGTGATACTTTTTTGTTATAGAAGAGTTTTGTCTAACAATAACCTTATAACTTTTCTCCCTCCATGATATACGATTTTCATATCTACGTTCTTTTATCCGGGCTTCGAAAAAAGAAAAATAATGTTTCAATAAAAACTAGTTCTTTCTTTTAGCCAGATTTCAATATAATGATAATAATGATAGTAATAATATTAATACTAATGACAATAATAATAATAGTAATACTAATGATAATAATAATAATGACAATAATAACAACAGTAATACTAATGATAATAATAGTAATAATGATAATATTAATAATAATGATAATAATAATAAATAAATAAATAAAGAATAAAAAAATAAAATGTTTCAATAAAAAACTAGAAATGTAGACCTGTATATATGAATCTCACAAACGTTATTTAGGAGAATATATAACGTTTCAATTCACAACAGCTTTCCACCCAAGTGCACCCGTGTGTATTGGGTTATTCAGCAATATTAATTTGACTATTCACTCTCTGGACACTATTTCGGAAGTTGTTTATCGTATGTTGTGACAGTCATTACAATTTGCTTCGTAAACATTAGGTAGTTTGAATATTTGCGCAAGTGATGTGATCGTTAACTTGCATGAAATTGTTGATATGCAAATTAGTTTAAGTGGGGAAGGGGTAGGGGTGGGGATGGGGGGGGCGGGGGTAGGGTGATACAT
>NC_091549.1:646044-651044 GCF_042767895.1 Penaeus vannamei
ACAATGATAATAACAATGATAATAATAATGATAACAATAATAATAACCATAATAATGATAATAATAATGATAACGATAATACTGATAATAACTAGAAGTACTCAGAGAGCGTATACCTCCGGCAAGGCTATAAAGTCACTGATGCGGTAAAGAGATTCACACTTTAAGAATTAAATTAAAATCCCCTTTCTCAAGTACGCAAGTGACGCCCGTAAACATAACCTCAAAATATTTCTGGATCCCGATCACTAGCTTATATTATATTTTACAGAATGTAAGTTAAGCTAAGACATACCTCTGGTAAAATTTTCACAATTATCTGTTCATAACTTTTTTGTTTCTTTCTAACAAACGAACAAATGATATCCAGTTAAAGGATAAAACGCACCTCCGGTAAAAAAAAAAAAAAAAATCAGATAAATCTAGTTATCCTGCCAACGAACAAACAAACTAACCAACGCGACTGAAAACATGACCTTCCCGGAGGTAATAATAAAACAACCAGAGACTTTAGCACAACAAACTATACTGTCCAACCATCAGCAACACCACACAGCACAACACCACGCCACGCAACACACCACCCAACAACACATACCACACAAAATAACACACCACCACCTATCACCACACAAATAGGAATAACACAACACCACCCAACACCGCCCTACACCACACACCACGCAAAATAACACACCACCAGGAATCTCAGAAATACCCAAGAACCCTCCCCCCCATCCCTCCCTCCACCCAACCCCGACCATACATACGCCGGACGCCCTTATGGCACTCGACGAAACCGAAATCCGAAGAGAAATGACACGAATTCGACCTCCAGTTCACATGCACGTCGAACTTCCCCCCGAAATGGCTGGTACGTAGCAGTCCCGCCGCTCTCATTCCACGAATCGGGAATAGTGGGGGAAGGAACGTCGCATTCCGGTCGGGGGGGGGGGGGGGTAGAGAGGCGAGGAGGAGGGGGGGTCGGATGGGTTGGGGGGGGAGTTCTGCCGACCGGAATCTGCTGTCGGGAGGAGGGGTAGGGGGTGGAGGTCTTACTTCCTTTTCTTTGTTGGAGAGGGAAAGGGAGGTGATGGGGAGGGAGAGGGAGATTAGGTGGAACGGTGAAGGGAGAGAGAAATGATGGAGAGGTAAAGAGAGAGAGAGAGAGAGAGAGAGAGAGAGAGAGAGAGAGAGAGAGAGAGAGAGAGAGAGAGAGAGAGAGAGAGATTGTGAGATTAAGACTGAGAGAAAGATTGAGAATGATAATGAAAGTATATATTTCAAACAAAAATGAGGAAGAGAGAGATAAAAAAAAAAATAAATAAAAATAAAAAGACTTCACACTACTAGCATTTTTTCTTCTATCTTTACAACAGTTTCCCTTCGAATTCCCCCGAGTTCGACCTCCCTTTCCCGTTTTCTGTCAAACCCTTTTCCGTTTTCTCTCACAGAAACACATGTGCGACTTCCACGGGTTTAGTATGGTATTGGTTTGCACTCTGACGCATTTCACTCTGGCTGCTATGGCCGTCGAACGCTTCCTGGGCATCTGTCACGGTTATTTCTACAGCAGGAACGTTACTCCACACAGATGTAGGTGAGTAAAATGAATTTTTTTTCTCTCTTAGCTTTTACATCACGTCCAATTGTAATCAGGTACAGATCTCTATTTGTTTACCTTGTCGGTATGATAGAATGATAATATCTGTGTGTATTTGGAATTTAAAGGCTATTTTCTTATATATATTGTCGGTTCTCTATTATGTAGGCTTATGTGAATGATAAATATGCACTATTACATCGCCTGAACGAGAAGTTTTAGCCCAGACTCGAAACAACACGATTTCATTTCCTTCTCTGATTATCACTATTTCATTCCACGTTAATTTAGTCTCTACTCAAACTGAAAATCAAAACACCAATATCCAACGCGGGTACACTCCCCACCGCCCAAACACACGAGAATCAGAAGCCGTGAATTAAGGTACCCCGTCTCTCCAAAAGCTCTCCGATCCCTAACGCTCTCCGGGTTCAAAGCTCTCTCGTGGATTCTGGGTTATATCCATCACTCGCTGGCAGCAAAACCGACAGTTATTTGAGAGAGAGAGCTTGGTCGGGGGGGTCGGGGGGTTGGGGGGTGGGGGTACAGCTTCTGTCTATCAATAAGGTCTATCGGCAGCGTGTAAAGGGGGAATGCTCTCGCGTTTCCAATGCTCTCACGAAGGCAATGACCGTGAATCTTATGCTTGCTGGGCAGCTTCCCTTTTCTTTCCTGTGTTAATGGAACTATGTTGGTCTTTCCTCGTTCCTGGTCGGTGGCGGCGGCCTTGTATTGAACATTAGATAATTTGTTGGCTATTTGTCTGTATCTGTTTGTCAACCTGTCTCCGTTTGTTTGTCAGTCTGCTTGTCTCTGTCTGTCTGTCTGTGTCTGTCTTTCTCACTTTCTCTCTCTCTCTCTCTCTCTCTCTCTCTCTCTCTCTCTCTCTCTCTCTCTCTCTCTCTCTCTCTCTCCCTCTCTCTCTCTCTCTCTCTCTCTCTCTCTCTCTCTCTCTCTCTCTCTCTCCTCTCTCTCTCTCTCTCTCTCTCTCTCTCTCTCTCTCTCTCTCTCTCTCTCTCTCTCCCTCTCCCTCTCCCTCTCCCTCTCTCTCTCTCTCTCTCTCTCTCTCTCTCTCTCTCTCTCTCTCTCTCTCTCTCTCTCTCTCTCTGTCACTGCCACTCTCCCTTTATATCTATCCGTGTATCTATCTATCTTTAATAATGATGATAAAAATAATGATATCAATAACAACAGCGACAATGACAAAAGCAATAACGTTAATGATTATAATGTCAATGCTACCATCGCAGAACCTTGAACTACCGATAAAACAGCACACGCAAACGGCCCATTCTTTGATAATCACCAACACAACAAGAAAAAAACAACTACTAACAAGGACAACGACCTTGGTACGCAAAGTAGACAGCCATTATGATAATGAATGAGTAATGTGTCAACAGAGACAAATTGATAGAGGAGAGGCCTTTGTGCAACACTGTAGTTGATTATGCAAGTATAAGTCATTAAATTGCATTGAGTCTTTATCAGTTGGTGTTTGGGCGGAAGTTTATGAATGAAAGGTATGAATTGTTTACTTGGTTTTGAATTGTATCTTGTTTGCATTTGTGTAATTGTAATTATAGTCATCTATGCAATTATTTGTGTGTGTTTATGTTTGTACATTTATGTGTGTATAAATGAGAGAGGGAGACAGAGGAAGGGGGGAGGCAGGCAGGCAGACAGACAGACAGATAGGTAGACTAATAAAGACTGACAAGCAGACACACACACAAACAGATAGAAACATAAGATAAACATAAACATAAAGAGATAGACAAATACATAGAGACCGACAGACACATACACAGAAAGACAGAAATTGGCAGACAAACAGACAGACAGAAAGGAGGCAAACAGACAGACGAATAGACAGAGTCATAGATGGATAAAGACAAATAGATAGAGAGAGAGAGGTGGCGTGGGGGGGGGGGGGTAAGTATCGCGTGGCGGAGCAGAATCACGAAAGTTTTAGATTTGATGAAATGTAAACGCTCGTGACGTAAAAGGTGGTGTCCGGAGGGCGTGGCCGAACTCATTTCCTATAGGTCATTTCACTCAAAAAAAAAAAAAGAAGAAGAAGAAGAAGAAGAAGAAATACATATATATAAAATGATAAGAGAGAGAGAGGGAGAGAGAGAGAGAGAGAGAGAGAGAGAGAGAGAGAGAGAGAGAGAGAGAGAGAGAGAGAGAGAGAGAGAGAGAGAGAAGAAAAAAGAGAGAAGGAGAGGAGAGGGAGAGAGAGAGAGAGAGAGAGAGAGAAAGAAAGAGAGGGAGAGGGAGAGGCAGAGGAAGAGAGAGAGAGAAAGTGAAAGATAGAGGGAGAGAGGGAGGAAGAGTAAGAGTAAGAGAGGGAGGGAGAGGGAAAAAGAGAAGGAAAGAGAGAGAAGAGAGAGAGCGAGAGAGCGAGAGAGCGAGAGAGAGAGAGAGAGAGAGAGAGAGAGAGAGAGAGAGAGAGAGAGAGAGAGAGAGAGAGAGAGAGAGAGAGAGAGAGAGAGAGAGAGAGAGAGAGAGAGAGAGAGAGAGAGAGAGAGAGAGAGAACGAGAGAGAGAGATAGGGAGAGATAGGGAGAGAGAGAGAGAATAGAAATATATGCAGTGTGTTAGATTAAATGACGGATGCATTTACGTCAGTTGGTATGTGTGTCTATCTACAGCGTATGTATGCTTATTTGTATCTCTTTCTCTCTCTTTCTTTCTTTCTTTCTTCCTTTCTTTCTTTCTTTCTTTCTTTCTTTCTCTCTCTCTCTCTCTCTCTCTCTCTCTCTCTCTCTCTCTCTCTCTCTCTCTCTCTCTCTCTCTCTTTCTTTCTCTCTAGCCTTCAAACTAAATATTTGTGTATCTGTCTGTCTACCTATGTGCGTGCGCAGGTGTATTTCTATCTGTTTGTATCTATGTCTATGCCTCTGTCCCCGTTTGTCTATGTCTGTGCCTATGTCTCTCTCTGTCTATGTAAAAGAAGAAAACAAAGAGAAAGATATTCCCTCTTCAGTCTCATAAAAAAAAATCGACTCCTTCAAACAGGAGTTATTCTCGTCAGTATGAAGAACATAGCGGGGGAATTGAGGGTCGCGGGTGTGTTCAGTAAAGCTCTTTAAGTATCCCCTAATATGCTCCGAGCGAATACGATGGTCCTGTATATGTATAAAGACGAACACACATATGCACACACGCATACACTTACTCTCACTCTCACGCACGCTAATTAATCAGTTCAATCAGTCACATACGAACACGCACACACACACATACACATACGTACACACAAACATACAAACACACATATCTAACCGGAAAGGACGGTGACAAATGTAGGCCTATAAAATTGTATGTCTGTTACCTTATATGTCTCTTTGTGTCTATCCTTTTTATCCTCAACCCAACAAGGTAATTTTCT
>NC_091549.1:661044-663544 GCF_042767895.1 Penaeus vannamei
AAACACTTCTCCTTTTTCTCCTTCAGGAACCTTTCCCGCACTCACACGCTCCCTCTTCTCTCCCTCTTTCAGGAAATCTACACTCTCACACTCCCCTCTCACGCCATAGAGAACCAACACCCATCCACTAACCTCTCCTTTACTAATACTCTCCCACTTCCTCCCTCCTCCTCCAGGAAACCTCCTGAAGATGCGGGTGAGTCGCCACCTTCCTTCGGACCACCACAGGAACAACTTCAGGTTCAGGGGCGGCTGGGACCACGAACTCCAGATGGTGCTTGTGCTTGTGGCCATCACCTGCGTGGCGATCGTGTCCTGGGGTGCGCTTGATGTGAGTGTTTTTACCTTTCCGAAGGGGTTGAGGGGGGGAGAGGGTTGTGAGGGGGCGTGGGGGTCTAGGGTGTGGATTCTGGGGTTGGGAAAAGAGGGGTTTAGTTGAGTGTGGAGAAGAAGGGAAGGTGTGGGGGATGGTGGGAAAAAAGGGTATCGTATAGGGATGAGAAATGAGATAAGATAATGTATCTCTGTTTAAAGGAGTAATATTTACTCAAGTATCCCTAACCTACACACATATTTTACAAATGAAAATCATACATCTCTCGAATACAATCCCACATACAAAACCTATTAACCCCCGCCCCCCCTCTTATTCCACACCCCATACAGTACATCCTAATAAGCAACCAGTTCTGGAAGCCGCACCTGAAGGCCGAGGACCACATGAAGGAGCTGAGCGCCGTGCGACTGGCCTCCGTCAACCAGATCGCTGACCCGTGGATCTACATCATCGTGCGAGTGGTGAGTGGGAGGGGGTGGTCTTTTTCCATGTGTGTGTATGTGTATGAAGAGAGAGACAGTGTGTGTGTGTGTGTGTGTGTGTGTGTATAAGTATATGAAGAGAGAGACAGTGTGTGTGTGTGTGTGTGTGTGTGTGTATGTATATGAAGAGAGAGACAGTGTGTGTGTGTGTGTATGTATATGAAGAGAGAGACAGTGTGTGTGTGTGTGTATGTATATGAAGAGAGAGACAGTGTGTGTGTGTGTGTGTGTGTGTGTGTGTGAAGAGAGAGACAGTGTGTGTGTGTGTGTGTGTGTGTGTGTATGAAGAGAGAGACAGTGTGTGTGTGTGTGTGAAGAGAGAGACAGTGTGTGTGTGTGTGTGTGTGTGTGTGTATGAAGAGAGAGACAGTGTGTGTGTGTGTGTGTGTATGTATATGTATATGAAGAGAGAGACAGTGTGTGTGTGTATGTATGTATATGTATATGAAGAGAGAGAGACAGTGTGTGTGTGTGTGTATGTATATGTATATGAAGAGAGAGACAGTGTGTGTGTGTGTGTGTATATGTATATGAAGAGAGAGACAGTGTGTGTGTGTGTGTGTGTATATGTATATGAAGAGAGAGACAGTGTGTGTGTGTGTGTGTGTATATGTATATGAAGAGAGAGACAGTGTGTGTGTGTGTGTGTGTGTGTGTGTGTGTGTATGCATATGAAGAGAGAGACAGTGTGTGTGTGTGTGTGTGTATATGTATATGAAGATAGAGACAGTGTGTGTGTGTGTGTGTGTGTGTGTGTGTGTATATGTATATGAAGAGAGAGACAGTGTGTGTGTGTGTGTGTGTGTGTGTATGCATATGAAGAGAGAGACAGTGTGTGTGTGTGTGTGTGTGTATGCATATGAAGAGAGAGACAGTGTGTGTGTGTGTGTGTATATGTATATGAAGAGACAGACAGTGTGTGTGTGTGTGTGTGTGTGTGTGTGTGTATGCATATGAAGAGAGAGACAGTGTGTGTGTGTGTGTGTGTGTATGTATATGAAGAGAGAGACAGTGTGTGTGTGTGTGTGTGTATATGTATATGAAGAGAGAGACAGTGTGTGTGTGTGTGTGTGTATATGTATATGAAGAGAGAGACAGTGTGTGTTTGCGTACGTCTTTGCCTCTCTCTCTCTCTCTCTCTCTCTCTCTCTCTCTCTCTCTCTCTCTCTCTCTCTCTCTCTCTCTCTCTCTCTCTCTCTCTCTCTCTCTCTCTCGTTTTTTGCTGGTGCTGGGTTTGTTATTGTGTTTTTTGTTGCTATTGTTTTTATTGTGGTTTTTGTTGTGTTTTTTTTTTTGCTATTGTTATTGCTGTTGTTGTGTTTGTTACTTTGTTATTTCTTTTGTTTTGTATTATTATTCTTTGTTATTCTTGTTTTTGTTGATGTGTTGCTTTTTCTTGTTTTTTGTTGTGTTATCCTTTTTGTTTTTTATCTTTATCATTACCGTTAGCGTTGTTACTGTCACTGTTTTAATGTTTTTATTTTCATTATTTTAAAATATCATTAAATGTTTTCACCTTTGCTTCATCTTCCTCTCTTTCTGCATTTCTCTTTATCTCTCTCTCTTTCTCACTCTCACTCTCACTCTCTCTCTCTCTCTCTCTCTCTTTCTCACTCTCACTCTCACTCTCTCTCTCTCTCTCTCTCATTCACTCACTTACTCACTCACTCACTCACTCACA
>NC_091549.1:688544-691044 GCF_042767895.1 Penaeus vannamei
GAGAAGAAACAGACAACGCAATCGAGAAAGATTCAACCAACCAACCCCCTCCCCCCCCCCCAAAAAAAAAGGAAAAAATCGCCTATCAGACCATTATCACCAACTTCCTTCCAGCGTAAGAAATGCCCCAGCAATCTCCCCCCCCCCCCCCCACAGACCAGGGCGCCGCAGACACACCTCGATTGTTTTGGCGTCAGGGCGTGGAAGGGAGACGTGGAAGCGAGACCCAGTGCTTCAAGAACACCGGTGGCTTTTCTCTTAATGGTGACTAATGGTCGCTTGGGAAAAGGGTTCTCGGATGCGAAGGACGAGGAGGATATTGGCAAGAAGGAGTGGGGGAGGAGGGGAGGTGGAGGAGGAAGGGGGAGGGGGAAGAGGGAGGGGAGGGGGAGGGGGAGGAGGAAGGGAGGGGAGTGGGAAGGGGGAGGGGAGGGGAGGGGAGGGGGAGGGGAGAGGGAGGAGGAAGGACGAGGAGGATATTGGCAAGAAGGGTTGGGGGAGGAGGAGAAAGGGGGAGGGGGGAGAGGGAGGAAGGGAGGGAGAAGGAAGGGGAGGGGGAGGAGGAGGAAGGGAGGAGGAAGGGGAGGGATCCGTAGATTCTGGGAAGGAGAGAGGCGAAGCGAGGGGGGTGATGGGAAAGGGGTGGGTGGGGGGAGGTGGGTTTTCTTGGAAATTCTTTTGTTTGTTAGTGATTGGATTTTAGTAATGATGGAATAAATAATTATTATGCTAATGATAATGATGATGCTAATAATAATGATCTTAATTATAATAATCATAATGATAATAATAATGACAATAGTAATTATAATAATAATAACAATGATGATAATAATGATAATGATAATGATAAAATTAATGACAATAATCATTATAATAATAATGATGATGATGATGATAATGGTAATAATGATAATCATAATGATAATAATGGCAAAAGTAATTATAATGATAATAACAACGATAATAATAATGATAACGATAATGATGAAAATAATTACAATAATAATTATAATGATAATAACAATGATAATCATAAGGATGATAATGATAATAATGATAATAGTATTAATAATAGAATAACGGTAAGGCCATAACTGTTGTGTGAATAAACATCTCTTTCCAAATTACATTTTCCTTCTTTTTTCCTATGTCGAATATTCCTAGATACTGCTTAGATATTCCTAGATATTGTCTATTACAAACCACCTTCAGCTCTTACTTTCTCTTTCACATGTGCGTCTTGCATTTCCCGTTTTTTACAACCTTTAAAATTCCTTTTGCTTATGACATAACGCTACCTTCAGTTAACCCATTTACCATTAATATTTATTCCTTGTTGATAAATATTCCTGATATTTTTCTTTGTGTTAATTAGCCTGTGAGTGTCAATAAACCTCAGTTGTAATTTTTTGTTCATGTTCTACGATTTGTTATTATTTTTTGGAGCGAAAGTCTCGGTCCTGATGTTGTTGCTTTTTTGTTGTTGTTGATATAAAATTGTTTTTTTTCGATATAAAGTATATTACAATAGGTGTTTTGTTTACGATCATGTAGCTCTCCTATGTTTTTTTTCTTTTCTTTTCTTTTTATTTTTAATGATATAAAGATATACTTTACAATAGATATTTTGTTTACGTTCATGTGGCACTTACGGCAACATTTACCTTTTGTTTTCACCCACTCCCCACAGCATGCACTTCAGTAAACCAGCGCGGGGAGTAAGACAACTTCCTTTGGAGAACGTAAGTGTAGAATGACTTGGCTGTCGTGTCGTTGTTACTTGCATTGGGAACTTTCTGTTTCTGTTTTGTTGATATAGTTTCTCTCTTTTTCCCTGTCTCTGTCTTTGTCTGTCTGTCTGTCTGTCTGTCTGTCTCTGTCTCTCTCTCTCTCTCTCTCTCTCTCTCTCTCTCTTTTCTCTTTCTCTCCCTCTCTCTCTCTCTCTCTCTCTCTCTCTCTCTCTCTCTCTTTCTCTTCCTTCCCTCTCTCAATCTACTTCTTTTCCTCCCCCACCGCCTTCCTGTTCCTTCAATACGAAACTAATAACCAAACCTAATAACCTCCACACATAACCCAACCATCTAAAAACATGTCATCTCCCAACTCCAACTCCGTACTACCGCCCCGACGTCCATCAATTGCCGAAACTCCTCTGCTTCTAAGATACCACCGGGCGTTAAGGACACGCTATCTCTCCCAATTCAAGCATTAACGTCCCAGGGTGCTTGGTTGCAGGCTCTGATAAGTGAGAGGGGTGTAAACAAGCTCTTGGACGCTAAAATCTTTTACGATGTAAACAATAAGCGGAGGGAGATATGTCCAGCACTGCCAGGCTCTCTATCTCTCTCTGTCTCTGTCTGTCTGTCTGTCTCTCTCTTTCTATGTCTCTGTCTGTCTGTCTGTCTCTCTCTCTCTTTCTATGTCTCTCTCTGTCTCTGTCTGTCTGTCTGTCTCTCTCTCTCTTTCTATGTCTCTCTCTGTCTCTGTCTCTTTGTCT
>NC_091549.1:698544-701044 GCF_042767895.1 Penaeus vannamei
GACTTGATGGAGTACAAGTGATATACCAGATTATATCACAGGAGGGTTATATGAACAACTTTCGAAATTATGGTTCTACTTTCCCTGACTTTTGATTTATATCTCTTCCCCCATTATTATATTTTGTGCGTAGTTCTGTGCTTTATGGGTCTTGTTCTTCCCTTCCTGATAAATGGTGGTTTACCTAATCGAAAATTTGGGTTTTCTATTAATATTTTTCGGATGAGGTTAAATCACCGATGTTGCTTTAGTGAAGTGCATTGCTGGAAATCTAAAATATTCATTGGATGGGAATCAATAATCCTAAAAATGCTAAATGTGCAATTAGTATTTCTTTATAACATTCTTAATCATTCACACTTTACATGAATAAAAGATGTATAAGCCTATCATTGAAAATTATCAAGAGAAGGCAGCAAATATGTGTATAGTGTCATAGTGATAGGTTTAACACACTCGCTATTTAAATTATGTTCGTATTTGGCCTTTCGAGTGTTAGCAATTAGAAATAAATGTAAAATAAGAAAAAAAAATTAAGTGAAGACATTCGACACGTGTAGATAAACGTATATGATATTTCAATTTTCGTTTCCAGGGATTTTGATGTTAATTGATTTCTAATGTGATTAGATATTCTGATAAAACGTAATATTCTAAAGGAAGGCTTTTAGCACCCTTAATGACATATAATTAAGGTAGATGAAAAAAGGGAGATATAAATGTGAATGAATGCTTGATGATGCTTAAAAGAGGAAGAGAAAGAAAGATAGACATAAAATAAAACCAGATACAGTTAGAATAAATAGACACAAAGAAAAAAAGATAGACAGAACAGACCCAGCCGAGAAGGAAGAGATGACAAATAAGCAAGCCGAAAGCAAGCAACAAACAATGGTCAACATTTGCATGATAATATGACAGGAAGACTAAAGAGAATAAAAGTGGACAAGTGGACAAAACCGCCATTAGGGACAAGAGCATCACCCCCTCCCCTCCCCTTCCCCTCCACCCCTCACCCCGAAAAAAGGGTGGGAGAGGGAGAGAGGAAGAGGAAGGGAGGAGGAGGAGGGAGGGGGGGAGGGAAAGAGGAAGAGGGAAGGAGGGAAGAAGAAAGAGGGAGGGAGGGAGGGAGAGAGGAAGAGGGAGGGAGGGAGGGAGAGAGGAAGAAGGAGGGAGAAGAGAGAGAGGAGAGAGAGAAAGAGGGAGGGTGAGAGGGAGGAGGAGGGAGGAGAGAGGAGGGGGAGGAAGAGGAGGAGGGAGGGAGGGAGGAAAGAAGAGGAAGAGGGAAGGAGGGAGGAAGAAGAAGGAAGGAGGAGAGGGAGGGAGGAAGAGAGGAAGAAGGAGGGAGGGAAGAGGAGGGAGAGGAGAAGGAAGAAGGGAGGGAAGGAGGAAGAGGGAGGAAGAGGGAGGGAGGAAGAGAGGAGAGGGAGGGAGGGAGAGAAGAGAAGGAGGGAAGGAGAGGGAGGGAGGGAGGAAGAAAGAAGGAGAGGAGGAGGAGGGAGGAAGAAGGAGAAGAAGGAGGGAGGGAGGGAGGAAGAAGGAGGAAGAAGGAGGGAGGGAGGGAGGAGGAGGTGGCCAGACGTACACAAACCGAAGAGTCAAAGCAGTATTTATGCAAGCGCAAAGAACCATCAACTATCCCGCATAAGTGGCCGAGTTTGCTGTTGACATTCGCTGAAAGGAGAGAGAAGAACGACCGCCAAACATGGACGAATTCATGTGGTTTCTGGTGCATTGCGGGGCGTGGTTTCGAGGTGGTTTCGTTGGTGGGAGGGGGGGGGGTCCTGGTCGTGTACTTAGTGGGGTTTGGATTTAGTGTATGGTGTTCTCTTTTTTGGTAATTTTTCTTGTTGTTCTCTCCTGTTTTCTTTTCTTTTTTTCTTCTCTTTGTATGTTTTTGTTTGTCTGTTTTTGTCGCTTTGGTTATTTGTTTCTCTTTTTGTCTCTTGCTGTGTCTCTCTTGTGATATCATTTGGTTACTTTCGGCGTTCTCTTTCTTTCTCTCTTCTCTTTCTCTCTTCTCTCTCTCTCTCTTTTTCTCCCAATTTCTCTCTTTCTCTCTTTCTCTTTTCTCCCAATCCCTTTCTCTCTCTCTCTGCTCTCTCTCTCTCTCTCTCTCTTCTCTCTTCTCTCTCTCTCTCTCTCTCTCTCTCTCTCTCTCTTCTCTCTCTCTTCTCTCTCTCTCCCCCTCTCTTTTTTTCTCTCCCATTTTTTTTTCTCTCTCTCTCTTTTTTTCTCATTCTGCCTTCGCTCCCCCCCCCCCCTTCCTCTCTCTCTCTCCTTTTTTTCTTATTCTCTCTTTCTCCTCCCTGTCTCTCTGCCCCCCCCTCTCTCTTCCCCTTTCTCTCATTCTCTCTTCCTTAGCAAAAGTCTCGTTCTTGTCTAGGATCCCGACAGAATTCTTCGGCCGAACAATCTTAGAAAACTTTTCTTATTGAAGCCTCCCTTTCCCTCCTTTCGTTTCGTAAAGATAAACAGAACAGAGTGTAGATCAAAGGCT
>NC_091549.1:706044-708544 GCF_042767895.1 Penaeus vannamei
ATAAAGGAGGGAAGAACCTGACACTGGGGGATAAGAGGGGAAGAAGGAAGGGGGGATGAGGGGGAAAATGTGATAAAGGAAGGCGAGAGCCCAAGAATTGGGGGATAAGAAGGAAGAGTATGAGATGAGGGATAGAGGAGAGAGGATAGAAAGGGAGAGGAAAAGAAAAAGGAAGAGGAGAGGGAAAAGAAAAACGAATGAGAGAGGAAAAGAAAAAAAGGAAGGAACGAGGAAAAGAAAAAAAATAAGGGGAGAGAAAAAAGAAAAAAAAAGGAAGAGAAGAGGAAAAGAACAACGAAAGTAAAATTATTAAAGGAAAAGAAGAAGAAGAAAAAAACAGGAGATGGAGAAGGAGAAGAAGGAAACTGAAGACGAACCGTGAAGTGGAAGAAATAAATTTGAATCAAGAAAAACAAAGGAAGAAGTACACACAAATAAAAAATACAAACTGAGACGCGAAAATAAATATAGAGATTATTTGAGGATGATTACAGCGCATTTTCAAACCACAAAAATAAATTGGTAAGCAGGGATAGCTTGGGGCATAGAAGACACACAGAAAAGATAATAATGAAATGAGATTCAATGTTTTCTTAAGATTGGTTTTATATTACACAATTGGATAAAGATCTGCAGATATAGTGTAATTTGGTATATGAAAAGGGAAAAAGAACAGAAGAAAAAGTTGTGCATATATACGTATGGAAAAATTAATTCCGTTTTATGAAATTGAGTAACACAGTTTTATGAAACAAGGCTAAGGTAAAAGAGAGAGAGAGAGAGAGAGAGAGAGAGAGAGAGAGAGAGAGAGAGAAAGAGAGAGAGAGAGACAGAAAGCAAGAGAGAAAGAGAGAGAGAGAAAACAAAAGAGAAAGAGAGAGAGAAAACACGACGTGAAAATAAGCTTAAAAAAGTAGCAGGCAAGAGGAATGGGGAGGAAAGCCTACACCCGGTGATTGAGTGTTATCCAACCTCCCATTATTATCTCCCCTTCTTTCCTTCCTCATATGCCTTTATCAGCCCCTCCTCCTCCTCCTCCCACCCCTTTCCTTCCTGGCTTCCTCTCTTTCCCCTTTCCTTTCTCACGTTCATCGCCCTTCCTTCCTTACACGCCTTTATCACCGCTTTTCTCTTGCTCCCCCCTCTTCCCTTCCCCCCTTCTTCATTTTCCCCTTCCTTACTCACACGTCTTTATTACCCCTTTTCTCCTCCCCCCTCTTTCGCTTCCGTTCTTTTTACCTTTCTTTTCTCATACACTTTATCATCCCCTTTTTTCCTTCCTCTTTCGCTTCCCGTCTTCTCCCCCCTTCCTTTCTCGCCTCTATCGCTCTTCCTCTCCTTCGCTCTTACGCAGAATTAATCTTCTTCGTCATTTACTCTACATACCTTTCGCTGATGAGAAAGACGGTCATGGTTTGGATCGAGAACCTCTGCGTGGTCTGGTGGGGTGTGTTAAGTGATGTTTTGGATCGAAAACTTTTTTGGTGGTTTGATGGGATGGGATGGGGTGGGGTGGGGGGGGTGTAAAGTGATGTTATGGATCGAGAACCTCTTCGTGGGATGTAGGACGTCGTGATGTTTTGGATCGAGAACGATTTGGTCGTTTGGTGGGTAAAGTGATGTTTTGGATCAAGAACCTCTTCGAAGTCTGACTTGATGGGACATCGTGATGTTTTGGATCTGGAACCTCTTGGGGGTCTGGTCTTTAGGCGAATAAGGACGTAAAGTGGAGAATGCTTCGGACTCTGAACCCCTCGATGTTTTAGTATAGCTTAACGTCAGGTGGACATTTTGGATCGAGAACCTCTTGTCGTAAAATGGACCAGAAACACCTGTGGTATGACTATCTTGACGTCTACACGTATTAGAAAGGGCCCCCACTCCATTTTCCTCCTTACCCCCCCTCTCCCCCATTTCTCCTCCTTAGCCCCCCTTCCACCCACTCTCCTCCTTAGCCCCCTCCCCCCCCACTCTCCTCCTTAGCCCCCTCCCCCCCCACTCTCCTCCTTAGCCCCCTCCCCCCCCCTCTCCCCTGTAGATATTACTTTCAATATTCTATTTTGAGCGTCGGGAAGATGGATGGCAGAGTCCCCCGTCTTCTAATTGGTTGTAAAGAAAACGAATTGTAATGACGAGGTTAAACCGTGATGGAAAACGTAATAATGTTGTTGCATCGTTAAAAAAAAATTCCGAAGAGGATGAATTACCTTCTCTAAAGTGTTTTCGGGACGGGGCGTTCGTTGTGTCAGGTTAATTACCGTCTTTCGCGATGATGAAATGCGATAATGAAAGAGGAAGAAAATGGTCTAATATAAAAGGACGACTTTATGAATAAGTTGACTGATGACTAAGAAGAGACACCAATTAGCTAGAACGTATTTATCAATAAGCTGACTGATGACTTGGAAAAAAAGTGATTAACTAGAACATATTTACTTATAATAAGTTGACTGATGACTATGTTCAGTATTCGGATTCCACCCTTGTTGATATTTCACTT
>NC_091549.1:711044-713544 GCF_042767895.1 Penaeus vannamei
CTCTTCTGCCTCCATCCATTTCCCTCTCTCCCCCTTCCTCTCCCTCCCAAACTCTTGCATTCTCCCTTCCCCACTGCCCTCCATTTTCTCTCTTTCTCTCTTTCTCATTTTCATCCTCTCTGTTCTCCTCCCTCCCTATAACTCCTCTCTCCCATTTCATCTCTATATCCATCTCTCTCTCCCTATATCCTCTCTCCCCCATCCACTTTATCTCTCTCCTCTTCCCTCTATTTCTTACCCAAGCTCCTCCTTTCCCTCTCTCTCACCTCTCTCACTTCCCTACCTCTTTCTCTCTCCTTTTCCCTCTCCACTTCCCTACCTTCTACACCTTTCCTCCTTTTTCCCTCTCCTCCCCCTCTCCTTCCCTACCCACACCCTCCTCTTTTTCTCCTCCCTTCTTACCCCACCCTCCTCCTCCCTCTCATATCTCCCTACCACCTCCTCCCTCCCCTCCTCTTCGTACATTCAATATCTTGAATTTCATTTTCCCTTTTTCTTTCTCTCTCAACATTTTACCATTTCTTAATACCATATGTTAGCATGAACTTGGCGACTCTCCTCTCTCTCTTCCACAGAGGCCAAATAGGGAAGGATCACCAAAGGAGAAACGTTCACTTTAAATCAAAGGGCACAAATTATGTTTTTTTTTTTTTTTTTTTTTTTTTTTTTTTTTTTTTTTTTTTTTTTTTTTGAACATGGAGGTGTTGGGGAGGAAATATTTATGTTTGGTGGTTTAGTTTTTTTGTTTTTTTTTTTTTTTTACTTTCTGCGTGTGAATCGTTCATGTTTATCTTGGGTGGGGCGGGTTTCTGGATTCCGGAAAGAAGGGGGAAGGAAGGAGGAGGGAAGAATGAGGGAGGGAGAGGGTGAATTAAATCGGCTCAGGAAGGGAGGGAGGGGGAGAGGAAGAAGGTAGGGAAAGAAGGAGGAAGGGAGTGGTGGAGAGAGAGAGAAGAGAGAGAGAGAGTAGAGTGAGAGAGAGAGAGAGAGAAAGAGAGAGAGAGAGAGATAGAGAGAGAGAGAGAGAGAGAGAGCAAGGAGAGGAGAAAGAAAGAAAGGAAAGAGAGAGAGAGAGAGAGAGAGAGAGAGAGAGAGAGAGAGAGAGAGAGAGAGAGAGAGAAAGAGAAAGAAACAAAGAAGAAGAAGGAGAAAAAAATAAAGAAGACGGGTGACAGCCGGATAAAAGATGAGGAATAATAAAAACGCAAAAACGAATAAAAAAAAAAAATAGTAGTATGCATATAAAAATCTGGAGGAACGCGTTGGTGCGAGAAATAACTCAGGAGTGCGTGTTGTTGACAGCAGGTAAAAAGAAAGAGTAAAACAAGCAAATGGAATAATAAGACTTACATTTCTCCCTCTAGTCTTTCACACCCCTCCCTCACCCCTCCCTCTCCTACACACTCTTCCCTCATTTGTTCTTCCCCTCTTCCTCTCCCTCTATCCCTCTCCCTCTCTTCTTCCCTCTCCCTTCCAACTTACACCCTTACCACCCCCCCCACACCACTTCCTCTCCTGCCATCTCCCACACTTTTCCCTCTCCCCTCCCCATTCCTCCTCCACTCTCCTCTATCTCCTTCCCCCTTCCCCCTCTCCCTCATCCTTCCCCTTTTCTCCCACCCTCTACCCCCTCCCCCTTCCACCTTCCTCTCCTCCTCCTTTACCCCCTCCCCTTCTACTTTCAACCTCTACCCCCCCTACCCCTCACATCCTCTCCCCTTCTCCTCCTCTCTAACCCCTCTACTCCTCTCCTTCCACCCCCTTTTATTTCCCTTTCATAAACTCCCTCTGTCTCCTCCCCTCTCTCTACCTTGCTCCCTTTACCCCTCTCCACTTCTACCTCTCCTCTAACCTCTCCCCTTTCTCTCCCCACCCCACAAGCCCTAGCAACCACTTCCCTGACCTTTGAAACAGCCCACTATTCTTGTCCAGCTGAGGATCAACCCCTCACCCCCCCACTCGTAGTTGCTTCCCATCACCTTTGCTTTCTGTGCCTTCGATCCTGTCCTGCTAGCACTCGTGTACCCTTTGCCTGCCTGTCTGCTGTACCTGCTTGCTGTCGCCCGCTCGGCTCTGGTGCTGTCAATGTGTGTACATAGTTGAGTTTTCGGTGCGATGCTGGTTTTGGGGGAGAACGGAGGATGAAGTGCGGAGTAGAGGAACAGATGGATAGATAGATAGAGAGGAAGGAGGAGAGGGAGAGGAAGGGAGAGAGGAGAGGAGGAGGGAGGAGGAAGGAGGGAGAGGAGGAAGGAGGAGGAGGAGGAGAGGAGGAAGGAGGAGGAGGGAGAGGAGGAGGAAAGGAAGGAGGGAGGAGAGGGAGAGGGAGAGAGAGAGAGAGAGAGTGAGAGAGGAAGTAAAGTGAAAAGCCTTACTGAATTAAACAAGAATATATATATCTCTGGGAAAACAATGGGAATGGCACAGAGGAAAAATTACAAAAACAGGTCACAGAAACAACTGCAACCTAATTGCAGCAAAGCCTTCACGTGTAAACCCT
>NC_091549.1:718544-726044 GCF_042767895.1 Penaeus vannamei
TTTAATAAGCTTGGAAACTTGTATTTACATTGTTTTTTTTTTTATCTTTTTGTCATAATGAGCTTGGGAACTTGTCTTCATATAGTTCATTTTCTTTTCTTTTTGTCATAAAAAGTTCGTACAATCGTCTTTAAATCGTTCATTTTTGTCATAGAATAAGGACTGAAAATAATGATAAATAAGCACGGAAGTAAAATGAAGAACACCAAAAATGTTTTGATAATGAACACGCCCTAAGAATGCCCTTTATACGGTTATCATAACAAATAAGATAATTTATGGAAATATATCATATTTGTCAAATAACCCACATAACTCCGGGTCACGTTTCCTTTGTAATACAGTAATGGCAGAGGAATACACTTTTTTTTTAATGTTTTTTAGATTCGACTTCAGCATTCATCAAGCAAAACAAGAAGAAAAAAAAGAAAATAAACCTCATATGCTCCTTGATCCTTGGACACGAATTTACTGTAGTCTAATCCCACGATAAGAAATAAATGCCATTAAATTGTCATTAGTCACTGCCAACTTTACCCTTCGTCCTCCAGGAGACAATAGCATAGTTTAAATAAGTTCGTATCCCTCTTACGACCCTGCTCTTTCATAATGCTTGTATTTTGCTTGCTCTTTTCTTGTCTTTCTTCATCCGAGTGTGCAAGTGTGTGTTAACGAATGGCCGCCATGACGCAAGTGCCGACTGTGGATGTCCTTACACTTGGAGACCGCTCTCGACGCCTTAATATGGAGGATTAATTGTTTGCTTGGAGAAGGATGATGATGGCGACGCTGGAGGGATGGAGGAGGGAGAGGGAGAGGGAGGAGGGTGGGTAGGATGAGGGGGGAGGTGGTGGTGGAGGTGGAGGGGGAGATGGAGGAAGAGGATGAACAGGAGGAGGAGATGGAAGATGATGAGGAGGAAGGAGGGAGGAGGGAGAGGAGAGATGAGGGTGGAGGCGGTAGGACAAAGAGCAAGATGGAGAAGGAAGAAAGAGGGAGAGGAGAAAAGAGAGAGGAGGAGGAGGAGGAGAATGAAGAAACGGAAGAGGAATTGGAAAGGGTGAGATGGAGGAAGGGAGGAAAAGAAGGAAAAAGAGAGGGTGAGATGGAGGAAGGGGAGGAAAAGAAGGAAAAAGAAGAGGAGGAAAGGGAAGAGAGAGAGAGAGGAGAAGAAAGGAGAGGAGGAGGAAGATATGGAGAAGCAGGGAGAGGAAGAGGAGTAGGAGGAGAAACATGAGAATAAGGGGAGTAGAAGAAGTAGATAAATAGATGAATAGGGAGATAAGGCCAGAAATAAAGAGAAAGGGCAAGAACGGAGAAAGGAGGAAGAAATCAAAGAGAAGCTTCAGGAGAGAGGAGAGAGCCAGACTCATCACACAAAAGGAATAGGAAGAAAAGAAACTTAAGGGGGAATCCACAAACAGACGGAGAAGCAGACAACCAAGCATTTGACAGCCAGACAAGACTTTTAAGGCAAAACAACAAGAGGTCTAGACAATGAAAGATTTAAACCGAAACAAGAAAAGAAAGAACGTGAACAATAGCAACAACAAACAAAACGAACAGACTTAGACAACCGAGAAACCCCGATGCTTCAAGAAAAGAAACACGAACATCATTTTAGGAAAAGAACATGAACAACAACAACGACAACAAACAAAACAAACAGATTTAGACAACCGTGAGACCCCGATTATTTCAACAGAGCAAACGACTCGGCAGCGAAGATTATCATTCGTGAAATCAGAGATAAAAAAAAAAGAAAAAAAAATGGAGGCCAGACATTAGGCCATCCCAGCGGCAAGATAAGAATCAAAGAGCGAATGAACATTGATGAACGAAAAAAAAAAAGAACAGAGAGAGAACCGAGAAACCCCCGAGAGTGAGAGAGAGCTTGAGAGATCATTTAGAGAGAGAGAGCATGAGAACTCGCACTAACGAGAGCAAGAGAGAGAAAGAGACAGATTTAGAGAGAGATGAGACCCCGATTATTTCAGAGAGAGAGAACGAGAGAGAGAGAGAGAGAGATTATCATTCGAGAGAGAGAGAGAGACAGAGACGGAGAAAGCGAGAGAGGCCAGAGAGAGAGCCAGAGCGGCAAGAGAAAGAGATCAGGTGATGAGAGAGAGAGAGAGAGAGAGAGAGAGAGAGAGGGGGATGGGAGAGAGAGAGAGAGAGAGAGAGAGAGAGAGAGAGAGAGAGAATGAGAGAGAGAGAGAGAGAGAGAGAGAGAGAGAGAGAGAGAGAGAGAGAGAGATAGATAGATAGATAGATAGATAGAGATAGATAGATAGATAGAGAGAGAGAGAGAGAGAGAGAGAAGTAGGCTGAGAAGCTGTTCATCAAGGATAAGGATAAGCTGAGAAGTTTCTCGCACCACAACATCGCCTCAAACTAGACAAACAGTGAAGTCACGAAGCACAAACTGATATTCCCTCATGAGATATAATTAGTTAATGAACCAAACTCCCCATGACGCTTCTGGTATACCGAAGTTTAAACAGTGTTAAGAGGATGAAAAGGAAGGGAGAGAGAGAGAGAGAGAGAGAGAGAGAGAGAGAGAGAGAGAGAGAGAGAGAGAGAGAGAGAGAGAGAGAGAGAGAGAGAGAGAGAGAGAGAGAGAGAGAGAAAACCGACTGGTTGAGGTGTCTGGGGAATATAGCGCGGCGCCGTCCATACTTTGACGGTTATTTCCGTTGGGATTTTTGAAACGGGCAGTTCGTAAACAGCCTTTAAATGTTACTGGAAATTTGAGTGACGTCTATCACCACCCGAGTGGCTACTTGGCTTGATCGAGGTTGATGTGCCTTGAGCGAGTCTGTTTTGGAGAGCGTGGATATCGGGTTTATTTTTTTTCTAAGGAAGAAACAGTAGAGAAGAAAGAAAACACAGAAAAGGAGAATAAAAATAGAATGGATATCTTGGGGAAATTTATGAACAAGAGGCCCTGACCTTTAGTTATTGCAAGATACTGTTTTATCATCATATTTGCATTTTTTTTTTTTTTATACATGCTAAAAGAAAACAATCTCTTGATGACAGCATTCCCAGGCAGCCTTCTTAGAAAGACCAAAATATATCCTCAATTAATGCTTTGACCAATACCATCTTGATCTACATCTTTTAGCCCAACATCTTAAGCTCAAAGTATATCTGTCTCTCTATTTTGTCTCTCCTCTCAGACAACATTATCCCCATGTACCTGTTGCTATCTTCTCTCTCTCTCTCTCTCTTTATCAGTCTATCTGCTATTCCCCTTTTTGCTATTGGACTGTTCATAGGCTCTTTCATCCTTCAGCCACAGTTTACACCAGGGAGTTGTACACCTCTGCTGGTGGTGAAATATTCTTCCTCGTCATCAGCTCCCTCCTTCGCGCGAGGGTGAACGATCCCTTTTAAGCGCCGATGGTCGTTTACTCATGCCCGAACTGTTTCATTTTTCTTCTTCTTCTACTACTTCTTCTTTTCTTTTTCTATTTCTTCTTCCTCTTCTTTTCTAAATTCTTCTTTTTCTTCTTTTACTTCTTTTTTTTCTTTTTCTACTTCTTCTTCTTCCTCTTCTTTTCTAAATTCTTCTTTTTCTTCTTTTACTTCTTTTTTTTCTTTTTCTACTTCTTCTTCTTCCTCTTCTTTTCTAAATTCTCCTTTTTTTCTTTCTTCTTCTTCCTCTTCCTCCTCCTTTTCTTCTTTTCCTCCTCCTCCTCTTTGTTCAGGGCTTACTACCAAATTTCATTCGATTTTGTTATCATTGTCACTTTAAGTAATTAATTATTTTAATTATTGGTAGGCTATCAGTCTCGATTATTATTTGTTATTATCGTCTTCCACTTTATGATTATCATTAGTATTATTGGTATTGTTACAATGGCTCTTTACAGTAGTAGTAAGATTATTTATACTTCATTCTTGCCATTACTGTTGTTGCCATCATCATCAAGATTATTTTAATCATGATGATAATGATAATGTAAAAAAATAATGATAATGATAATAATAGTAATGATAGTGATTATAATGATGTTAGTTATTAATTATTATTATCATTATTGTTATTATTATTATTATTATTATCATGACCTTGTTTTCACCACTATTGGTTATAATATTGTTTCATCATCTGTTGGAATAATTAATTTTGTCATTTGGTGATTTTATTAATTTTGTTATCGTCTCACACACAAACACACACACACACACACACACACACACACACACACACACACACAACAAACTAACACACAAACTAACACACACATACACACACACACACACAAACTAACACACACTACCACACACACACACTACTCACTCACTCACTCACCACCACCACTCACTCACCACTCCACTCTCACACACACACACACACACACATACACACACACACACAAACAAACACACACACACACACACACACACACACACACACACACACACACATACAAACACACATACAAACACACACACACACAAACACACACACCCACACACACACACACACACACACACACACACAAACACAAACACACACACACACACACAATCCCGTGCCAACATCCAACAAGTAAAAGCCAACCAGAAGTGCCTTTCCAGCGCCTGAGCACACCATGGCTCGCGACGCATTCCAGGAAGTCCTCCGTTAAAAGCAGAAATTAGAGGATTTTATTTTGCATTCCCCCTTTGTCTCTGTCTCTTCGCGTGTCTGTTGCTCGGGGAAGTATGGGTCTGGGAGGGTGAATGGGGAAATGGAAGGGGGGGGGAGAGGTGGGGAGAGGGGAGGGAGGGAAGAAGGGAGAGTGGAGAGAAGGAGATGGGGAAAGGGAGAGTGGAGAGAAGGAGGGAAGTAGGGAGGGAGGTAGGGAGGGTGAGGGAGGGAAGAAAGTAAGGAAGGAGGAGAGGAATGTGTAATGAGGGAGGGAGCGAGAGAGGAAAAAGTTGGAAATGCGAAGGATAGGGAGAAGCGTGAAGGAAGGAGGGAAGGAAGAGAAAAGAGAGAAATGGGAGGAAGAAAGGAGGGGACGGGAAAAAGGGAAAATAATAAGGAAAATCATTATTAGAGAAGAGAGAGAAATGGAAGAAAATAGACAAAGAGAAGAGGCCAAAGAAAACTATAAAGAGGGGGCGAAAAAAAGAAGCAGAGCAACGGAAAAAATACCTAATAAAGAAAGAACGAAAGAACGGAATAAAGAAACAATATGACTCATAAGACGATAGAGGAATAGCTAAGAAGACGCCATAAAACGGGGGAAAATGCAAAAAATTGGCACTAAAATATGCAAAAGGGTCAGGCCATGAATAAGGACATAGCTGGAGGAAATGAGACGACAAAGCAGAAGATTAATGACAAAGAATACGGAAGAACACGAAGAAGAAGAAGAAGAAGAGACGGAAGGAAGTAAGACAAAAGATGACAAAAAAAAAACCCTATTGAATAAACTCCTCAAGAAAATGACCTCAATTAAAGTTATTTAGATATTCGACGATGACGAAGCGAAAGGAAAATAAGAAAAAAAAAGAGAAAGAAAGAAATAGAGAAAGAAAAAAACAGCTGACGGGTGCCTAGAGTTTTCAAGTCTGTTGTAAGGCGTCTGTTTATCCCTTTCATAACTGGAATTTCTTGTCTGTCTTGCCCTTTTGATAAGATTCAAGATTACATATTTGTTTTTTTATTAATTTATTTTTGTTGAATTAAATAACAACGTGATAATCTATGGAAGGGAATTATTCATTCAAGATTACATTTTAACTTTTAATGGATTTATTTTTTGTTGAATTAAACGCCTACGTGATTCTCTATGGAAGGGAATTATTATTTTTTTCTTACATGATTTTTGTTAGATTTTCCTATCTTATCTAAAGTTTATTATTTGAAGGAAAGAGAAAGATAGATGGATAGATAGACATCCATCGAAAGCGAGAGGGAGAGGAAGAGGAAGAGGAAGAGGAAGAAGGAAGAAGAAGAGGAGAGGAAAGAGAAAGAGAGAGGGAGGGAGAGGGAGAGAGAGAGAGAGAGAGAAAGAGAAAGAGAGAGAAAGAGAAAGAGAAAGACACAGAGAGAAAGAGAAAGAGAGAAGGAAACAAACAAACAAACAACCAGAGACACGAATACCCAGAGAATCGAAGAAAGAAAGAGAGAGAGAGACTAAGAACTCGCCCTCACTCCCTAACCCCTTTCCATCTCCCCTCCCTCCCCCTCCCCCATCCCCCTCCCCCCCGGTCCTCATTAAGTCCTTTAAGAGCCCCAGCATGAATATACAGAAAGGTCGCATCGCACTCGAGGCAGATGCTAATGGAGTGATTACCAAGAAACAGTATTTAGAAGGGTTTAATGAGGGAGATAATACGTGAGGGTTGAGCAGGCCGGTTTAGGATCACTCGCTGGGCCGGTTAATTAACGCTTGATTGGCCTAATTGCTAATGAAGTCCGACTTGCTGCTGTTCGACGGAAAGATGGGTTCTGTGGGTGTTTGTGTGCACAACGTTGTTTGTTTATGTTTATATTTGCATACACGTATACGCGCACATGCACAGACGGATACGTACATTCATATATACGAGTATATATGTGCGTGCGTGCGTGCGTGCATGTGTGTATATATATATATATATATATATATATATATATATATATATATATATATATATATATATATATATATATATATATATGTAGAGAGAGAGATAGATAGAGAGAGAGAGAGAGAGATGATGCTACATGTATACACATCTCTCACTCACTCCCTCCCTCCTTCCCTGTCTCTCCGACTCTCTTCCTCTCCTTCTCTCAATTATTCCCCTTTACTTATGTTTACACCTTATTTATTCAGTTGCATATCTCTGCCACAATCTGTTATTTCTTCGTCCGTGAACAAACCAAGATGAACACTTGTTTGGGATCAAATTGTAGAACAAACATAATTGTAGTTCTTCATTCAGAGGAGAACTTTGACTTTTCTTAAAAATAAAAGAAAAAGAAAAAAGGAAAATGCAAAGGGAGAGATAAAGATGGAAAAAAGAAGGAAGGGGGAAGGGGGGTGGGGGGAGGGTAGTAGAAGAAGAAGCGGGATGAAAAGATGAAAAGATAAAAAAAAATAATAATGTGTTTACGGGGAAGAAAAAAAAGTAGAATAAATAAAAGAAGAGAAGTGTGAGGAAGAAGAAGAAGGAGAAAACGCAAAAGAAGAAGGATAAGAAGAAGAAGAAAGATGAAGAAGAAAAATTGAAGGAGGGAGAAATAAAAGATGTAGAAAAAAATAAGAAAAGATAAGGAAAGAAGATGAATAAAAGCAGTGTCTAAGAAGGCGAAGGAGTATAAACAAGAAGAAAAAGAAAAAAAAAAACAAAAGGAAAAAAAAGCAAAGAGATAAAGAAAGAGAGAGAGAAAGAAAGAAAAAAATTCCATTCTTTCGTCCTTGTGTGTTACAGTGAAGTGTCCCGGCGGTATCTGGACGAATAAGAGGCACACGAGAGTTTGTGTAAACTTCATTTGATTGAAAAGTTTAT
>NC_091549.1:746044-758544 GCF_042767895.1 Penaeus vannamei
TGAGGGAAAGGGAGAGGGAGAGAGGGAGAGAAGGAGAGAAGAGGGAAAGGGAGAGAAAGAGAGGAGGAAAGAGTGAGAAAAAGGGAAGGAGAGGGGGAAATAAAGAGCGAAGGGAGAGAGAGAGGAAGAGAGGAGAAATGTGAGGGATAGAGAAAGGGAGAATGATAGATATAAGGTGGGAAAAGGAAAGGGGAAGGAGAATAAAATGGGGGAGAAGGCGAGACAGGGAGCGGGAAGGGTTGAAAGAGAAGTAGAAGGAAAGGGAGCAACAATGGGAGAGAGAGTACGAGAAACAGAGAAAGAGAGATGAAGAATAGGGGAGTGGAGAGGGAGAGGGAGAGGAGGATAGGGGGAAGGAGAAGAAACAGAAGAAAGTGCGATATATGGATAGATAGACAGATAGACAAATAGATAGATAAAGAGAGAGAAAGAGAACAATATTAAAGACGGACAGACAAACAGATCCAAGAAAAGAAAGACACAAACCACACTACAAACAAACAAACATAAACAATAAAATAACAAGCGCAAAGCTCGATCTACCGGAAACCGACTAACCTATTTAGGCGACCAACCAAGAGAGAGAGAGAGAGAGAGAGAGAGAGAGAGAGAGAGAGAGAGAGAGAGAGAGAGAGAGAGAGAGAGAGAGAGAGAGAGAGAGAGAGAGAGAGAGAGAGAGAGAGAGAGAGAGAAATGAAGAAAGAGAAAGAGAAAGAGAGAGAAAGCGAAAGGAGAGCAAAGAGACAAGAAACAGCCATCCAGCCAGGCAAAGAAACAAAGAAAATGAGAAAGAAGAAACAAAACCAAAAAAAAAAAAAAAAAAAAAAGTAAGACAAAAACATCCGAGAACAGGCAGACAAACACCAATAACCAACCAAACAATCAATCACACACAATAACACAAACAAAGCACAATCCCCCGATATCACCCGATCGCATTCATCCCTTGTTGTCGCCCAGCCAGGCAGGGGACGATAGTGCTATCCCACAGAGGGCGTTATGAGGTGATAATCCCGCGAAGCATAACTCACATGGTTGAGCAGTCACTGGAAGGAGAGAGAGAGAGAGAAGGAGTGGGAGGGAGGGAGGGAGGGAGGGAGGGAGGGAGAGGGAGGGAGGGAGGGAGGGGAGGAGGGAGGGAGGGGGGAGAGGGAGGAGGGAGGAGAGGAAGGGAGGGAGGGAGGGAGGGAGGGAAGGGAGAGAGAGAGAGGGAGGAAGGGAGGGGGAGAGGGAGGGAGGGAGGGAGGGAAAAGAGAGAGAGAAGAGGGAAAGAGAGAGAGAGAGAGAGAGAGAGAGAGAGAGAGAGAGAGAGAGAGACAGAGAGAGAGAGAGAGAGAGAGAGAGAGAGAGAGAGAGAGAGAGAGAGAGAGAGAGAGAGAGAGAATGTTATTAAATTGCAGTTTGAAATAATCTGTACATATACTTACATAGAAATCCACACACATACACGCACATGATACACGACAATTTCATTCTTGCTTTCTATGTGACCATTACACTCTCCGTTGTATGTCTGGTAATTAAATTATTTGACAATTGGTGGTAATTCAAACATGATATATATAGGAAATCAGTTCCTAGTAATTCACCTTTTCTCTCTGTGTGTTTGCATGTGTGTGCGTTTATTTGAGTGCATGTGTGTATGTATGTGTATGGTTTCGCGTGTGTATGTGTGTGTGTGCGTGTATGTGCGTGCATGTGTATATTTGTGTGTGCGCGTGTATGTGCGTGCATGTGTATATTTGTGTGTGTGCGTGTATGTGCGTGCATATGTATATCTGTGTATGTGTGGACATGGGTATGTGTATGTATTCATGCATTTTATACATAACACCCATAACCCACAATCAAACACTCGTTCACTAGAAAGCTTGGTAGATAGTTTTCCAAAAATGTGGATAGTCTAAAGATAATAAAAATAAGTAAACCATCCTTTCGCTACCAACTAGTTTATCCTGAAAATAATAAAATGTAACAAAATAAGCAAACGTGACAAAGTGACTGATAAGGGAACCGGATTGATAAGGGAACCGTATATGTAAATAAATCAGGAAATACGGTTATGAACCTTTTACAAGTCGCAAAATATTATGATATAGTGAGTCCAATATCAGGGAAAATAACCTTCGGCAGGTTTTTATTGATAAAAATAAAAGAACTTGTTAAAAGTAGCTAATTTCGACACAAATCACTAGAGATTGTGTATTTAACTTCCAAAACAACAAAGAATATGGAAACATTTGTGTTTAGTGTTATGTATACATACATACATACATACATACATACATACATACATACATATATATATATATATATATATATATATATATATATGTCTGTCTGTCACACACACACACACACACACACACACACACACACACACACACACACACACACACACACACACACACACACACACACACACACACACACACACACACACACACACACACACACACACACACACACACATACACATATATATATATATATATATATATATATATATATATATATATATATATATATATATATATATATATATACATACATACATATATATACACACGCACACACACACACACACATTTACGTCTACATGTATATACACACATAAACATACATATCAACAGAGAGATCACAATACCAATGCCAGTGCTTTACCATATTAAAATGCAAATTGTTTCCGACGTGACTCCATATTGTGGCAGACGGGATAATTTGATATTGGCACGTCTCTCTCTCCCTTTTTTCCTTTTTTCTGTTACTCTAATTTTTTTAAAGATATTTTCTTTGTCTGTCTGCCTGTCTGTCTTTCGGTGTCTTTCTCTTTCTATCTTACTCTCTATGTCATCTCTTCTCTCTCTCTCTCTCTCATCTCCTCTCCTTCTGTCTCTCTCTCATCTCTTCTCTTCTCTCCTCTCATCTCCTCTCCTCTCTCTCTCTCTCTCTCTCTCTCTCTCATCTCTTCTCTTCTCTCCTCTCCTCTCCTCTCTCTCTCTCTCTTCTCGTCTCTCTCTCTCTCTATCTCTCTCTCTCTCTCTCTCTCTCTCTCTCTCTCTCTCTCTCTCATCTCTTCTCTTCTCTCCTCTCCTCTTCTCTCTCTCTCTCTCTTCTCATCTCTCTCTCTCTCTATCTCTCTCTCTCTCTCTCTCTCTCTCTCTCTCTCCCTCTCTCTCTCTCTCTCTCTCTCTCTCTCTCTCTCTCTCTCTCTCTCTCTCTCTTCTCTGTCTCTGTCTCTCTCTCTCTCTCCCTTTTCTCCTCCCCTCTCTACCTGCCTACCTGCTCCCACCTCTCCCACCCTTCCTCCTCCTCCCTTCCTCTCTCTCCTCATATTCCTTTCTCATATATTACCCCTGGCGATTCCTCCTGGACTAGGAATGCAAAAACAAAATCGTCCAATGTCTCTGGAATTCCATTACTCGCAGTTGTCAGAATATTGACTTCCGTGAGTATTTTTTCTCGGGTCTAATATCGTGTATATGAAAGTGACTGAGTTCATTATTGGTATTCCTTGAGAAAATTTGGATTATACTCGTTGTTTTTTATTTTCAGAATTATGCTTCTACAGACAGAGAGCAAAGTTTAATTACGAATATGATTATATAAAAATACGTTCAGTAATATGATGCAAAAATATGCCTTTACATCAAAACAATGTCGACTTATACGGAATCACAAAGAAATATCACATACAGATAAACGGAGAAATATCACTAAAAATAAGCGATAAAATATCACACTGAGATAGATATGAAAACGCACTCATAATGATAAATAAAAGTGATAAGATTTGTCATCGCAATAGCTTTCTAAGAAAAGAAAAAAACGACTTTTCATTCCTGTTCCTCTTCATATCATTCACAGTGCTTGGTGATAGTGTGTGTGTGTGTGTGTGTGTGTGTGTATGTGTGTGTGTGAGAGAGAGAGAGAGAGAGAGAGAGAGAGAGAGAGAGAGAGAGAGAGAGAGAGAGAGAGAGAGAGAGAGAGAGAGAGAGAGAGAGAGAGAGAGAGAGATAGAGAGAGAAAGTGATTTAGTGTGTGTGTGTGTTGTATTATTACATAGACACGATGTATTCGTGGTATGAAATGGATTAGCATGTTTTGTGTTATGCATTTTTTGTGTAAACATTTATTAAAGCAGGAATTTTAATAATCTGTTTTGTAGATGCAGGTTGGACATATAAACACACACACACACACACACACACAGACATACACACACACACACACACACACACATATATATATATATACATATATATATATATATATATATATATATATATATATATATATATATATATATATATATATATATATATATATATATATATATATATATATATGTATGTATATATATATATATATATATGTACATACATATTAATTTTGGACACAAGTACAAAACACGAGCGCAGCCCACGAGGTAACCCCCCCCACCCTACCCCACCCACACCCACTCACACCCACACCCAACACCCCTCCTTAGCGACCGCCACTCCCTAACCAGCGCCCTCCTTCATCCCTCCCTCAGGACGGCCGCCCTCCCTCCGCCCTCCACGATGCTGGTTCCGCCCCGCGAGATCGGAGGCGGGGTGCGCCCTGACCAGCCGTTGGAAGCCCCGCCCACCTGCCAGTTCAACATGACCGACACTCAGCTGACGGTGCAGTGCGAGGGGAACGTGACCTGCACGGCGCTTGACCACCAGCCTGGCGCCACCATCGTGTCGCCAATTCTGCTGAGCTTGAGTGGCGTCGCGGGTGAGTGTGCGATTTTGTTTGTGTTTTTTGTTTTGTTTTGTTTTGTTTTGTTTTGTTTTGTTTTGTTTTGTTTAAAGAGTTGTGTGGGTCTATGTTTTGATTTATTATTATTATTATTATCATTTTTTTATTTATTTATTTATTTTTTTTTTGTAAGAGTTGGGTGGGGTTATGTATTGAGTTAATTTTTTTTTTCTTTTTTTTTGTAAGAGTTGGGTGGGGTTATGTTTTGAGTTGTGATTTTTTTTGGTGAGGGGGGGGGGGGGGGAGGGTTCTTGGTGTTTTTTGTTGGTTTTGTGATTTTCAGTATGGTAGGTAGGCCTGTCGTTATCATCTTCGTCGTTATTGTGTTCTTTACTGATACTATCATCCTCATTCTCATCCTCAACATCCTCCTTTTCATCACCATCCTGTCCATCATCACCATCACCATCATCATTATAAACATCCTCCTCATCACCATCATTATCATAATCATTACCATCCTCCTCCTGATAATCATCACCATCATTATCATAATCATCAACATCATCTTCCTTATCACCGTCACCATTCTCATCATCATCATGATCATCATCACCATCATTATCATAATCATCGCCATCCTTCCCCTTTTCATCACTATCACCTCATAATCATCCCCCATCCTGTTCATCATCACCATCATCATTATAAACATCTTTCTCCTCCTCCTCATCATCATCATTATCATAATCATCACCATCCTGTTCATCATCACCATCATCACTCCATTCGTTCTTCTTCCTCTCCCATTCTCATCATCATCTCTCGATATTTCATTTTTTATTTTCCCTTTTCAGTTTCCTCTCTCATTCTCGTCGTCACTCGATATTTACTTATTCTTTTTTCGTTTTCCCTTCTCAGTGTCGCCTCTTCCTTTTTTTTATCAATTCTGCTTTACACCTTTTAGTTATTTACCACCATTACCAATTCCTGGCGATGAGAGCTCACAACCCAGAGAATATAAAGAGCCAATAAAATGCCAATAATGCCAATAACGAGAGGATAGATAGGCCTATCCACAAAATATTATTCGCTGTTTATATTTTAGCTTTTCTTATCACTATATATCGCTTCCAGGTCTATTAAAGGTAAATAAGAGAGGCATACTTCCCATAAAAAAGTAAATAAAAATGTCACCGCCCCTATTAAAATCATTGATAGATAGATTGATTGATAGATAGATAGATAGATAGATTGATAGACTATAAAAGGCATCAAAAGATAAACAAATAAAATATATAGATTGGTATCACATCCATCAAAAACAGAAAAGGAAAAAAAGGCTTTTCTCCCCAACATCTCGAAAAGGTGGGGGCGGAGGGAGGGGGGTGGGGGGGGGGGAGTGTAGTCTCAACGTTACCCCATTTCGGTCCGGGTCACGTGCTCGTTGAAACTATGCACGTGCAGAATGCCCATTGCCAAAATCAAACTTGTAAGGAAGTAGAATTTTACAACTTCAGGCTTTGGCAACTTTGGCAAGTCCTTTACCCTCCCCCCTCCTTTTTTTTTTTTGCAATTTTAGAAAAAAAATCGTAGACCATATTTTGAAAAGTAGGGGGGGGGTCCGCCACTAATCCCCATCAATCAATAAATTAATAGCTAAATACACGTATAATTAAATAATAATAAAGAAAAAAACTTAAAAATATCAAAATATTGAAAATAGAAATCTAAAGAATTACCCCTCCCAACGTCAAAAAAAAAGAAAAAAAAAGTATAAAAAGCTTTGTTTACCTCACAGATTCTCTCTCTCGCCACCAGGGCAGATATGGGCGCTGTACTACCTCTACACGTCGACGAGGCCACAACAATCCCGCACCGTCTTCTTCGTCCTCCTGAGCACCTTAATATGGACGGATCTTATCGGGAAAATTATTACGACGCCCCCCGCCCTCATCGCTTACGTCCATCATGAGTGGAAAGGAGGGGTGAGTGTCTTGGGGGGAGGGAGGGAGGGTAAGGAGGGAGGGAGGGTGGGAGAGGTTAGGTGGTGGGGGAGGGAGGGACGAGGAGGAGGGAGGGAGGGAGGGTGGGTGGGTGGGAGAGGTTAGGTGGTGGGGGAGGGGAGGGAGGGAGGGTAGGGAGGGAGGGTGGGTGGTAGGGGAGGGTAGGAAGGAAGGGAAGGAGTAGAAGGAGTGAGGAGAGGAGGGAGAGAGAACAAGTGTTTATGTGTGTGCGAGAGAGAGAGAGAGAGAGAGAGAGAGAGAGAGAGAGAGAGAGAGAGAGAGAGAGAGAGAGAGAGAGAGAGAGAGAGAGAGAGAGAGAGAGTAAATAGATAGAGTGGACAGATAATTAATAGATAGAGAGATACGTAGGTAGGTAGATAGGTAAGTAGATAGGTAGATAGATAGTTAAAGACCGAGAGAGAGAAAGAGATTGAGAGAGAAAAAAATAAAGATAGATAGAGAGAGAGAGAGAGAGAGAGAGAGAGAGAGAGAGAGAGAGAGAGAGAGAGGTGAATAGATAAATGGACAGATAAATTAATAGATATAGAGATACGTAGGTAAGTAGATAGGTAAGTAGATAGGTAGATAGATAGTTAAAGACCGAGAGAAAGAAAGAGATTGAGAGAGAAAAAAAAGATATGAGAGAGAGAGAGAAAGAGAAAGAGAAAGAGAAAGAAAGAGAGAGAGAGAGTAAAGGAAAATAGTGCTGGGTGTCATATCCTCTGATGAAGGACCAACTCCATATATGGTAAAGAAAGACGAATGCTGCAATACGGACCATATTAGAATGCAACTAAACATACCAGGGACTTGTGCAAGTGACGATATATTGACTTCTTTAAAATTTCGGTATAGGTTTCAGTATAGGAGGAGGAGGAGAAGGAGGAGGAGGAGGAGGAAGGAGGAGGAGGAGAAGGAGGAGGAGGAGGAGGGAGGAGCTGGAGAAGGAAGAGGAGGAAAAGGAGGAGGAGAAGGAGGAGAAGGAGGAGGAGGAGGAGAAGGAGGAGGAGGAGGAGGAGGGAGAAGGAGGAGGAGGAGAAGGAGGAGGAGGAGGAGAAGGAGAAGGAGAGGAAGAAGAAGAAGAAGAAGAAGAAGAAGAAGATGGTGATGATAGAAAGAAGAAAAAAGAAAAGAAACAGGAAAAGAAAAATAAATAAAAAACAAAGAAAAGACAAGGAAAAAGAAAGGAGAAAGAAAGAAGTGAGAAAAAATCCATAAATAAGTTAACTGAACTGACTGACGTGAATCATACTTACGCGCATCTCATATGCAATTGCAGTGCAACATAATGTCCATTTCTCGAATGCAAAGAAGCAGCAGCAATAATAAAAAAACAAGCCTAGTTTATTGCACAATTTTTTTTGTGGTTTCCATTATATTTTGTTCTATCGTTTATCGTATATCTCAGCAGCAGCAATAATAATGATAATAATAAAGAACAAGCCTAGTTTATTGTTTTTTTCTTTTCTTTTCTTTTTTTTTCCTTTTTTTTTTTTGGTTTCCATTATATTTTGTTCCATCGCATATCTCAGCGGAAGTTATGGTCGGGTTCCTTCGATATTAAGGATTTATGATAAAGTCCGTCCCGAATTTACGGCCCAACTTTTATACAACGTTGCAACGTCAAGATCGGGTTTTATATTTACTGTTCCACTTTCGTCTCTGTACTGAAGCCCATCTTTCGTCGGTTATTTTATCTACTGTTTTACCTTTGCGTCTATGCAGTGGCTTGATGTTTGTAATTTAATGGATATTTGGTTCTTTGTTTACACATTCCGTTTTCTTTGGTGTTCTTGAGTTACCGTTTAGCATTTTTTTTTTAGGTGGGGGGGGGGTCGGTTATTGCGTTAACTGTTTGTTATTCATATGGTTTCCGTATATATTGCGTTATTGCTGTCCAGGGTGAGTTTGAGGTTTGTGATTTAATGGATATTTGGTTCTTTGTTTACACATTCCGTTTTCTTCGGTGTTCTCGAGTTACCGTTTAGCATTTTTTTTTTTTAGTTGTGGGGGGTCGGTTATTGCGTTAGCTGTTTGATATTCATGTGGTTTCCGTATATAATTATTTGTTTTATTTGTCCGTGTTTATGTTCATGACTTGTTTTATATATTCATTTATTATTATTATTATTATTATTATTATTATTATTATGGCTATTATTATTATTATTATTACTATTATTATTATTATTATTATCATTATTTTTATTATATATTTATTATCATTATTATTATTTTTTTATTTTTTATTATTATTTTTTTTTTTGGGGGGGGGGTGGGGGGGGGTGTCCGTGTCGGGAATTTTCTTTCACGATAAATATTTCAAGAATCTTTCACGGAAATCGAGGACAAGGATTTCAGTCGTTGATTTAGCGCATCAGTGTAGGTAAATCGTATTAAATCCTTTTCAGATAAGGATTTCTGTCTTTCGTAAAAGTTGTATGTTTTTTTTTCCATTTTTTGAAAATATTGCCAGATTCATATCACGAGTTCCTCAAGTTAAAGGAAAATGAAAAGGCAAAGAGAGATAAATAAAGAAAAAGAAAAAAAAAATCAAACTAACCTTTAAGTGACGCGGAAGAAAGAAAAGAGAGAGTGAAAAAAGAGAGAAAAAGAGACAGAAAAAATATACTAATTAGGAAAGTAAACGTAAAAGAGAATTTGAGAAGCGTTTTTTTCCTTCTTCTTCTTCCTCTTCTTTTCACATTTTTTAATTATTTTTTTCTTTTTTTTCTTCTTTCTTTTCACGATAAGTTTGTGGTGATGTTTTGACTTTATCGTCCCATTTCACTCGGCAGGAGGGGAAGTGAGGGAGGGGGGGAGGGGTCAGGAGAGGGGAGACGAGGAGGGAGGAGGGGGGAGAGAGGGAGAGAGAGGCGAGGAGGAAGAGGGAGGAGAGGTCAGGAGAGGAGAGACGAGGACGAAGGAGGGGAAGAAAGTAAGGGAAGAGGGGGAAACGTGGATGAAGAGGGGGGAGGAGAAGAAGGGAAGCGGGGAAACGATAAGAGAAAGAGGCTTAAGAAGAAAAGGAAAGAGAAGCGATTAAGAAGGGGGAGGGAAAAGAGGGGAAAGGAGGAGGGGGGAGAAGTAAAAGAGAGGGGCAAGAAGGAAGAGAAAAGAAGAGGAAGGAAGAAAGGAAAGAATGGGAGTGAGGATAGGGAGAGTAGAAAAGGAAGAAATGACGGTAGAAGGGCTAGAAGAAAGAGAGAGATGATATAAAAGAGGGATAGGAAAATAAAAACAACGAAAGAGATGAGGAGAAAAGAGGAGAGAAGGAAGGAAAGTAAACAAAGAGGGTAAAGAATAGAAGAGGCGTGGGTGAAAGGAATAAGAATGGAGGGGAAAGAAGAGGAAGAAGAGGAAGAAGACAAAGTTAAAAAGGTGGGGAAGGGAGGAAAGAAAGGAAGAGAAAGAAGACGAAGGAAGGAAGGAGGAGAGGAAGAGGAACAGACGAAGTGAGGAAGGAAGGGAAGAGAGAAAGAGAAGGAAGAGGAAGAAGAGGAAGGAAGGAAGAGGGGATATTCCAGCCACAATTTTACGAGGACTTCCCAACCCGAAGAGGGGAGACTGCTGTGATTTTAAGACTCCAGCGCTTAGAGAAAGCGAAGAGAGGGGAGGGAAGGGGAGGGGAGAGGGAAGGAGGGCAAGGAAGGGGAGAAGAGAGCTAGGGAGAAACCGAAGAGAGGGGGGGGAAGGGGAGGGAGAGGGAAGGAGGGCAAGGAGGAGGAGAGAGGTAGGGAGAAGAGAAGGAGAGGCAAAGAAGGGAGGGGAGGTAGGGAGAAAGCGAAGAGAGGGAGGGAATGGGAGGGAGAGGGAAGGAGGGCAAGGGAAGGGAGGAGAGAGGTAGGGAGAAAGCGAATAGAGGGAGGGAAGGAGGACAAGGAAGGGGAGGAGAGAGCTAGGGGAAAGAGAGAAAGGAGGAGGGAAGGGGAGGGAGAGGGAAGGAGGGCAAGGAAGGGGAGGAGAGAGGTAGGGAGAGAGGAAAGGACGGCAAAGGAAGGGAGGGGTGGTAGGGAGAAAGAGAAAGGAGGGCAAAGGGAAGGGGAGGGGAGGTAGGGAGAGAGGAAAGGAGGGCAAAGGACAGGAAGGCAGAGAGAAGGAGGAGAGAGGGGTAGGGAGACAGGGAGAGAGGGCAACGGAAAGGGAGGGGAAAGAGAGGAGAAACGAAAGCAGAGAAGGGAGAGGAGGTAGAGGGAAGGGAGGGAGGGCAAGAGAAGGAGAACAGAGGTAGGGAGAAAAGAAAAGAGGGCAAGGGAAGGGGAAGAGAGGGAGAGAGAAAGGAAAGGAGGACTAGAAAGGGGAGGAGTGGATGAGGGAAAGGAAAAAAAAGAAAGATAAGAAGAACGGAGACAGGGAGAATGATAAAGAGGGCAAGGTAAGGGAAGGTAAGTAGAGAGAAGAGAAAGGACACGAAAAGGGAAAAGGAAGGTAGGGAGAACTGAAAAAAAGTGGCCAAAGGAAAGGGAGAGGAAGCAAATAGGGAGGAGAAAGGGGAAACAGGGCAAAGGAAGAGGAAGAGAAGCAGACGGGAGGAGAAAGAGGGGAAGAGGGCAAGGAGAGTAAAATGAAAGGCCCGTAAAACCGTTATGGGACGAACGGGAGGCCGTGTTTTGGGTCCGTTTAACCTCGATGGGGAAAACGGAAAAGTTCGATTCGATACGATTAGTTCAGTTACCCCTGATTTTTTTTTTTTTTTCTTGTATTTACGAAGGAGATGGAGAACGGGGGATTTTTTTTTTATTATTATTATTTTTTTTTTTGTTCTAGTCTTTAGTTTAGAATGGATATTCTTGGCTGTGAAATGCTGTCTGTTTATTTGCTTCTAAATTATCCCCGGTGTGAGAGGCAGGCAGACAGACATACATACATACAGACAGACAGACAGACAGACGGAGAAACAGACAAACAGACAAATAAACAGACAGGCACAGACATAAAACAGAAAATCAAGATAAGACACTCCTACGAAACAAAAGAGAACAACAAAAAAAAACGAAAAAAAAATGCAAAAAGAAAAAAAAAACAGTAAAAAGAAAAAAAAGAAAGAAAAGAAGTCAAATGCCAAAAAAAAAAAAAAAAAAAAAAAAAAAACGTCAAAGCCAAGCCCTCCCCACCCCGAAAGCACGCACGCACGCAAGCAAACACACACTCATTTCCGAGAACAACTCCACTATTTCAATGTCTCGCACGAATTTTCGCTCAACCGGCAGACCAGCCATCACGAACGGGTGGGGGAGGGGGGACGGGGGGGGTGCAAGGAGAATTATGGCATTCACGAAGAGAGAGGGAGAGGGAGAGAGAGAGGGGAGAGATGGAGAGAGGGAGGGAGGAGAGGAGAGAGAGAGAGAGAGAGAGGAGAGAGAGAGAGAGGGAGAGAGAGAGAGAGAGAGAGAGAGAGAGAGAGAGAGGGAGAGAGAGACTGGGAGAGAGAGAGAGAGAGAGAGAGAGAGAGAGAGCGTTAGAGAGGGAGAGAGCGATAAATAGATAGAGATAATAGAGATAGATAGATAGAGAGAGAAAAAAATAGATAGTTAACTAGATAGATAGATAGGTAAACAGACATAGAAAGAGAGACAGAGAGAGAGAGAGATAAAAAAGGAAAATCCTCAGAAGGTGTGAATGAATCAGACAAGAGATAATCACTTTAAGAGAGATAAGAGACACGTGGCACTGGGTAGGCGGGAAGGAGGGAGAGAAAGTGTGGGTTCGGGGTTGATTAGTGCCATGGGTGCCTCTCCTTTGTTTAATAGTTTGTTTCTTGTCTCT
>NC_091549.1:763544-766044 GCF_042767895.1 Penaeus vannamei
AAGAGAGAGACAAAAGAAACAGACAGAAATAGATAGATAAGTAGATATAGAGGAATGAGGATAGATAGATAAAGATATATAGATAGATAGATAGATAGATAGAGATAGACAGACAGACAGATAGAGGGAGAGAGAGAGAGAGGAGAGAGAGAGAGAGGGAGAGAGAGAGTGAAGAGAGAGAAGGAAGAGAGAGAGAGAGAAGAAGAAGAGAGAGAGAGAGAGAGAGAAGAGAGAAGAGAGAGAGAGAGAGAGAGAGAGAGAGAGAGGCAGACAGACAGGCAGAGACAGAGAAAGGAAGAAAGAAATTAGAGAACAAAGAATAGAAAGAAAGAAAGAGAAGAAACGAAGGATAGAAAAAGGGCGAACGAAAGAGAATATACCTACCACACATTCCTTCTGAGAAATCTTCCACCCCCACCATCACCCCCCCCCTTCCTCCCACCTCCACCTCCCCCCCCTACCCCTGTTCTCCCACATGCACAGTTGCGAACACATGCAGAGGGTCGTATATCAAGACACCATAGTTGGGTCATGCAAGGTTAGATTTTATTTTATTTATTTATTTATTTATTTATTTATTTATTATTTATTATTTTTTTTTACTATGAGTTATTCACTTTTTTTTTTTTTTTTTTTTTTTTTTTTTTTTTTTTCTTTTTTTTTTTTTCTTTTTTTTACTATGTTATTCACTTTGAGGTACATGAAGTGTTGTTGTATGGTGGTGACTGTTTTTTGTTTGTGTGTTTGTTTGTCTAAGATGTTTGGCGTGTTTTAAACATGTGTTAGAAATAAGAAAAATAGGAAACGATATTTTTTGGTCTAGATTTAATTTGTTTATCATGTTTTCGACTGAGATTTATTTCTAATGTGGATCTGAGGCCTTCTTTTATTGATTTAAGATTATGGCGGGATATAAAATAATATTCCTTTTTCTCCCCAAATCCGAAGAAATATATTATCATCCCTCACCCAAGAAACGGGAGATGAAACGAGAAAATGAAAAATTCAAATCCCATTGCACTAAACGGTGCGAGGAGATATATTTCTAAACGACAGAAGCAGCATCCGTGAAATAGACTTGACCCCCCCTCTCCCCTCACCCCCACTTCCCTGCCTCTTCAACCCGTCCTAGGATACCCTCTACTCCCCCCCCCCCCTTCGCCCCCCATAAATGCAGATTCTTCACTCGGACTCCAACCCCACACAGACGTATACTCCGCAGATATTCCACTTATACTCCAGTTTAGCGTAGTATTTGCTCCACCTTCCACAGAGTTCGTTTAAACCTCTGCTCCTAATCCACAAACCTCTCTTCATAATCCACCTTCTTGACTCTGATATTCTAAATATTCATCCTTACTCCACTTAAGAAAAAACTCCACCTCTCACCCACCACATTCTGCACATCCACCCTTATTCCACCACAAACTCCACCTCCTCCCCCACATCCTCCTTCCCTCTTCCATCCCCCTCCCCCCCACTCCCAAAGCCTGTATCTTCCACCCTTCAAAATTTTGATAATACTCTAAATGTTCTCACATCATCCAGGCTATCAATTTAACCCCAGAAAACTCCCTAAAGCTCTAAAGAAAGCTCCCTAAAACTCTTTTCTCACAGCACCCCAGCTATTGGTGTAACTGCAGAAAGCTCCCTAGAACTATATTTTTCTAATTAACACTTCGGCAATTACCTTCAGAACGCTCCCTAAAGCTCTAAATTTTCCCACAACATGCTGGCCATCGTTTTCATTGCCTAAAGCTCTCTAAAGATCTAAATTCTCCCACAACACCCTGGCCAATGGTTCAAATCCAAAAATCTCCCTAAAAATCTAAATTTCCCACAAAATCCTGGCCATTCATTTACTCTCTAAAGCTCTCTAAAGCTCTAAATTTTCCCACACAACCCTGGTAAATGATTCAAATCCAAAAAGCTCTCTAAAATTCTAAGTTTCCCACAAGACCCTGGCCATTCATTTACTCCCTAAATCTCTCTAAAGCTCTAAAATTTCCCACAACACTCGGCCCTTGGTGTAAAATTCAAGCTCACTGTCGCATCCTCCACAACCTCTTTCTACGAAGAAATCTGAACTTCTTAGTGATAAGCCTTCAAGACGTTTTGCTTCCATGTTTCTCCTGCAGTTAAGACCATCAGATGCTTAGCGATGGAAGCTTAGGCCTGTGAGAAAGGAAAAAAAAAAACTCTCTGCATTTTAGCTTTAAAGTTTCTTCTCTGAATGTTGGTTTTAAACTTAGGTTCGTCCACCTATTTGTATCCGAGAGGTTAAGTAAGGATTTAAGAGTGCAAAGGAAATGTTTGTTGCATATATGATATGTGTTACCGGAAACTGGTTATCGTAGCCTCTCTGTCTCTCTCTCTTTCTTTCTTTCTCTATTTCTCTCTTTCTTTTTTTCTTTCCTTCTCTATTTCTCTCTCTCTCTCTCTCTCTCTCTCTCTCTCTCTCTCTCTCTCTCTCTCTCTCTCTCTCTCTCTCTCTCTCTCT
>NC_091549.1:778544-781044 GCF_042767895.1 Penaeus vannamei
TAAAGGTACGGGAACACCTGCCCAGTTAGACGCGTAAATATATTACCTTATTTAGAGAACACATGTTTTATGAGAAGCAGACACTTGTTTTATCTGTTTTATCATACGCACATAAACACCACGCGATCCAATATACACTATTGTCAGCATGCGTACACGTTGGCACATCTGCACTCACATTTTTGCGCAGGCATGAACGTACACACTTATTGTACTGTACATAAACATTTGCTCAGATGCATATATACAGAAGCAGACACACATGAATGTACATATATTTCCATCTGGATACACGCACACAGATAAAGAGGCGCACACACAAAAGGAGACACATGCGCGAATTACACACCTGTACAACTATTATACCAATAAATCTTGAATTACACACCTGTCCTCTCTCTCTCTCTCTCTCTCTCTCTCTCTCTCTCTCTCTCTCTCTCTCTCTCTCTCTCTCTCTCTCTCTCTCTCTCTCTCTCTCTCTCTCTCTCTCTCTCTCTGTCTCTCTCTCTCTGTCTCTCTCTCTCTCTCTCTCTCTCTCTCTCTCTCTCTCTCTCTCTCTCTCTCTCTCTCTCTCTCTCTCTCTCTCTCTCTCTCTCTCTCTCTCTCTCTCTCTGTGTGTGTGTACCTCCCCCCTTTACTCTCTTCCCCCTCCATCTCCTCCTCCTAACTTCTGCCCCCCTCCCATCCCCATCCCCTCACCCGTCCCACCTCCTCCCCCCTCACTTTCCTCCTTCCCTTCCCACCTCCTCATCTGCCATCTCACTCTTTTCCTCCCGTCCCGTCCTCCTCCTCTCCAGCCTCATTTTCTCTCCCTCCCCTCTCAACTCCTCTCCATCTCCCCTCTCTCCCATTCTCACTCTCCCCTCTCCCCTCTCCCACTCTCCCTCTCTCCCTTCTCCCACTGCCTCTCTCCTCTCCCACTCCCTCTCTCACCTTCATCCCTTCTCCTCTCACCTCCTCCTCCACCTCCTCTCTCCCATCCTTCTCCCTCCCACTCTCACTCTCCCACTCCCACTCTCCCTTCTCCCCTCTCCCCTCTCTCACTCTCCCTCCCTCTCTCCCTTCTCCCCTTCTCCCCTCTCTCACTCCCACTCTCCCCTCCCTCTCCCTTCTCCCCTTCTCCCCCCTCCCCCTCCCCCCTCACCCTCACCCCTCTCCCACTCTGAAATACTCCCCGATCTCATTCTCTTCATTTTTATGGTTGTAAGAAGCACTAAATGTTGAATCACATTTACAGAGCATTCGAAGACGTTACACTCACAAATCTGGTCTTTGTTCAATGAACTTTGTCTTTTGTCTGTGTGTACGTGTTTGTTTTTGTTTTTTTGGGGAAACTCGTTCGTTTATGACAAGACAAGGGACCTGTTTGTTGTGTTTAGATATTGTGTGTATTGGACTTCTCTTCTGTCTCTTTCTCTCTTTCTTATTCTTTATCTTCTTGTCTCTGTTTCTGGTTGTCTGTCTGACTGTTTGTCTGCCTGTTGGTTTCTTTCTCTCTCTCTCTCTCTCTCTCTCTCTCTCTTTCTCTTTCTCTCGCTCTTTCGCCCTCTCTCTCTCTCTCTCTCTCTCTCTCTCTCTCTCTCTCTCTCTCTCTCTCTCTCTCTCTCTCTCTCTCTCTCTCTCTCTTTCTCTCCGTCTCTCTCTCTCTCTCTCTCTCTCTCTAACTTGAAGTGTAAATACAAGTTCTTGTGTTTATTGTCGGTTTCATTCTAAATCATGTTTTTATGATGCTCGTATATATTGCTGTGGTTTGTTGTTGTTGACATTATCTATTTTTGTCGTTGTTTGGTTGTCATTGATATCCTTATATATGTCATATACCGCCGCATATCCTTATCATTATTATTAGTATCAAGATCGTGTCTGCTGATAACGGTATATAGTTTTTGCTATAAGCCATGGGGATTTTTATGAATTTTGATTCACACATACACACACACACACACACATACACACACGCGCACACACACACGCACACACACACACACACACACACACACACACACACACACACACACACACACACACACACACACACACACACACACACACACACATATATATATATATATATATATATATATATATATATATATATATATATATATGTATATGAAAATGAAAGTTATATTCCCGGAAAGGATTTTATGTCTTCAGGTGAGAAATCATAAATCATAATTCCGTCGCAGTTCTTATAATTTTTATTAATAATTAATGCCTGAAATAATTTTCAAAATATAATATGAATACAAATACAATTAATGTTTTATTGAAAGAAAAAACAGTGAGCTTATAGTATGCTTATTAAGAGATGATAAACAATTATATAACTCTTTACCCATTTTATACACAAGTTTCAAGTTATATTTTATTGACTATGAATGCTATTCCTCCTCCATCTACCACTACAATTACTAACATCATCTTTGCGGTTCATATAAGCGTTATCAAAACAATTACGTTAATCCAATCTTCACCACATCATTATCTGGGGATTATT
>NC_091549.1:783544-793544 GCF_042767895.1 Penaeus vannamei
GTATTCCCGCCGCAGAGGCACTCCCTGGCACCTATGAACGGCCAGGTGCCAGCGTGTCACTAAGGGGGGCACTGGGCGGGGGTAGGGTAGGGGGCTAGGGTGACCTTATCTCTTCGGTTTCCTATTGGCTGGTTGCGGAAGAGGGGGGAGGGGGAGGGGGATTTGAATTTATCCAGTTTGATTGTTTTTCGTTCTCGCCTGTTTTTTTTTTTTTTTTATATATATTTTATATCTCTATCTTTCTCTTTCTTTCTCTGTCTCTCTCTCTCTTTCATCTCCCTTTTTCTCCCATCACCCTCTCCCCCTTATCCAACCCTCTCCCACACTCGCTCCTCTCTCTCCTCTCTCTCCTCTCTTCCTCATCCGCCTTTCCTCCCTCCCTATACCCCCCCCCCCGCTCTCTCTCTCCCTTTCCCCAGCCGCTCCCACTTCTCTCCCTCTCACCCGCTCCTATCCCTCCTCTCTTCCTTATCCGCCTCTCCTTCTCCTCCCTCCCTTCCCCCTCTCCCCCTCTCCCTGCCCCCTCTCTCCCTCTCCCTTCCCTTCTCCCTCTCCCGCCCCTCTCTCGCTTCTCCTTCTCTCTTCTCCCTCTCCATCTCCCGTCCCTCTCTCCCTCTCTCCTTTCCCGTCCTCTCTCTCTCCCTCTACCTTCCCTTCTCCCTTCCCCCTGTCCCTCCTCCCGCCCCCTCTCTCTCCTCTCCCTTCCCTTCTCTCCCTCCCCCCACCTTCTCCCTCCCTCCCTTCCCTTCCCTCTCCCGCCCCGTCCCTCTGTCCCTTGTCTCCCCCTCCCTTCCCTTCCCTCTCCCTCCATCTCCCTTCTCCCTTTCTCCCTCTCCCCCCCCCACCTTCTCCCTCGACCCGCGAAGTTCGAGTTACACCTTGACGCCTTCGAGTTGCTCCTCAGAAGGCCACGCTTGAACGAGTCCCCTTTTCATCCCCGTCGAGTGGGGATCGAGTTTTTTTCCTTCTACTTATCGTACGTTTTTTTTTTTCTTTTTTTTTTCTTCCTGTTTATCTTCGTTTTTAGTCTTTCCTCCTTATCCTGTCTTTTTTGTGTATCTTCGTTTTTAGTTTTTCCTCTTCATCCTGTCTTTTTTTTGTTCGCTTTTGTGTGAATGTTCTTTTTTTCCTTCCCTATTTTGACTGTTCTTCCTCCCCCTCCTCCTCTTTATCCTTCTTCTTCTCCTCCTCTTCCTCCTTCTTCTTCTTCTCCTTCTACTCCCTCCTCATCCTTTTTCCCGTCTTCTTCCCCCTCCTTCTTCTTTCCCTCTTCTTCCTCCTCTATCTTCCCCTCCTCCTCCTCCTTCTTCTTCTTTCCCTCCTCCTCTTTATCCTTCAACTCCTCCTCCTCCTCCTCTTCTTCTTCTTCTTCCTCCTCCTCCCCCTCCTCCTACTCCTCCTCCTCCTCCTCCTCTTCCTCCCTCTTCCTCCCTAAATTCTCTCTATTCAAGTACTTACTAGAGAACCGAAGTACGCTCCTAATCAATTTTTCTTAATTGTAACTCCACTAATGATGATTGAACTAATTACCAAGATTGATGCAATGAGGCCGTGTAGAGCAGTGATTGATGAGTTGATGAACGGTTTGGGTTGATGAGGTTGGAGGGGGGGGGGTTGTAGGGGGGAGGGAGGGAGAATTGATGAGTTTGGAGGGAGGGGGTAGTGGGGAGATGGAGGGAGAAGGGGGGGATGAGTAGAATGGAGGAGGGGTTGGGAGGGAGGGAGGGTGGTTGACAGATGGAAGGGGGGGGGGGTGGAATGGTAGGAAGGGGGTAGACAGGAGGAGGGGTGGGGAGGAAAGGAGGAGGGGTGGGGTGAGGAAAGGAGGAGGGGTGAGGGTGAGGATAGGATGAAAAGAAGAGGAGGGAGGGGGGTAGACAGGAGGAGGGGTGGGGGGGGGCGTAGGGAGGGAAGACAGGCCGGGGCGTAGACGGGTGGGCGTGACAGAGAGCGAATCAAATTTCCATCTCATAAGACACATAAAATAAATTAAAATGACAAATGTTTAAATCGCAACAGGAGTTAATGAATTAATGGACAGGGATGATACCGGTCAATGACTCGCCATAAGCTGATATGATTTTATGATCGTAATGCTATTGATGATTGCCTTGCAGCTGAATTTTTAACGCACACACACACACACACTTACACACACACACACTTACACACACACACACACACACACACACACACACATATATATATATATGCGTGTGTGTGTGGGTGGGTGTGTGTATACATATAGATAGATAAATAGATAGATAGATAGATAGACAGACAGATAGATAGACAGATAGATAAATAGATAGATAGATAGACAGACAGATAAAGATAAGATAAGCAGACAGACAAGCAGGTAAATGACAAAACATAGAAAAAGGAAAGAGAAATAACGAGAGAAAGCAATAAAGACAGAGAGGAAAAGAGAGACAGAGACCAAAATAAGAGAAGCCATCACAGTATACAAAGATCCGGTGACATTTAATAAACGGGAGTGACCTTTCTGGTGCGAAAAAAAAGAAAAAAGAAAGAAAAAAAAAAAACTACAGGCTTTTTACCAAATTGAAGGCGTTATTAGAGCGGATGTTTGTAATAACTTTATCTAATAAAAGAATGAAAACAAGTTAGTTAATTCTTGATGAAGAGGGAGAAGTAGGAAGATATAGATGGCAGGAATATGATTGATTGGGCGTATCAGGTGTTATATACGTTCAATAAATAAAAGGAAGTGGAGTAATGTTTGATAATGATTAAGGAAACTACACGATATAAAAAAAAATCATAATTGTTAATGGCTGATCGTTTATGCATAATAAATAAGCAGATAGATTTGTTATCTGTCTTTAGAATGCCCGCAATTTTGTTGATTATCAGTATCTAGATGTGTATTGATTTATTTCTGGATAAAAGCATTCCAACATTTACCAAACACATACCTAACAAAAAAGTGTAATATAAACATACATACATACACACACACAAGCACGTATATATATATATATATATATATATATATATATATATATATATATATATATATATATATATATATATATATATTGGAAATCCCCACAAAAATGATATATAATAATAATGGATAAAGTGTAAAAATTATATATTTTCAAAAAATGCAATAATACTTCCTCTTCCCCATCTTAAGAAATAAAAAAGAGAGAAAGAGAGAGAGAGAGAGAGAGAGAGAGAGAGAGAGAGAGAGAGAGAGAGAGAGAGAGAGAGAGAGAGAGAGAGAGAGGGAGAGGGGGAGAGAGAGAAAGAGAAAGAAAGAAACAAAGAAAGAAACAAAGAAAGAAAGAAACAAAGAGAGAGAGAGAGAGAGAGAGAGAGAGAGAGAGAGACAGAGACAGAGACAGAGACAGAGAGAGAGAGAGAGATAGAGAAGATGGAAAGAAAGCAAAGACCATCTTAGCTCATTCATTCATTTCTTCGGCCTTTAATTGAGCGAGAAATCGATGGGAACAAAAGACACAAGAGAGAGATAATGAGAGATTTTTATCACCCTTCCGATGGGCGGGAAGAGACCGGCGTGGATTTTTTTTTTTTTTCTTTTTGGTTTTATTTTTGTGTTTGTTTAGTTGGGTTTTGGGGGATTGGTGTGTCTTTGTTTGATTTGTGTTTATTTCTTTCGTTGTTTTTGTGTTTTGTTTGTTTACTTGTTTTCGTTTTTTTTGTGTGTGTGTTTACTTGTTTTCGTTTTTTTGTGTGTGTGTGTTTACTTGTTTTTGTTCTATTTGTGTTTTACTTGTTTTTGTTTTGTTTTGTGTTTGTTTACTTGTTTTAGCGTTTGTTCATATGTTTTCTGATTGTTTGATAATCTACTTGCTCTTTATTTGTTTTCTTGTTTGGACGATTTGTGTATTTGTTTTCTAATGTGTGTTTTTATTCATTTTTTTTGTGATTTTTTGTTTAAGAATTTCTATACACGAGGCATAATCCTGTCTGGTTTCTTTTCATAGGCTAGTAGAGTAAATTTTGTGTCTGTCATTTTTTCTCCGTCTCTCTTTCTCTCACGGTTTATTTATATGTGTGTGTGTGTGTATGAGCGCGAGCGCGTGTGTAACCATAAATATAATATTAAAACAATGTAGATATCGCAAATCTTTTTAAACGTTTTAATATAATAGTTACTGCTGTTGCTATTATACTTCTATTAACCCAGGGGTGCCAGGCTCATGGTATGCGTGCCAAATGTGCCTCGCGGGACGGTCATGAAAGAAGAAAAATATCAGTTTGTGAAATGATGATAGATAGACGGAAAGTAATGCGTTCAAGATGTATTTAACTATTTTAATTGAAAATCATTTATCATTTTCAAACCGAAGAAGCTAGTATTAGCTACTTTGATTTTTGTGTAATTCCTTTTTAATCAATCAGTTATACATAGCTATGGCAAGTTATATACAAAATGAAGATGTATCTTTGTAATAGTAAAAGGCAATTTTGCAATAATGACAGTTCCGCCTTTGTAAATTCTTAATCTCTCTGTTATATAATTTAGTGAGATTAACTGCTTACAGGTATACCAGGCAGTCTTTATGAACGTAACCCGGGAAGCCAGATTATATAGCTTTGTTATCCCTCCAAGACTATCAGAAATGAAAATTTGGCTTTCGGTGGATTCTGAGTCTGGTACAGTCTCGATCAAGACTCTTGTCGAACTTATTTCGAATCCCGTCTCGAACACGCGCTTAATGCAACACTTTTCTTATAGGGTAAAACAAGTTCGAAGCTTCAATTCATGACTTTTTGTCCGTCACTGCATAGGGTGAGACGGATTCGAAGCTTCAGGTCATATGACGCTTTGTCCGTCACTATGAAGAGTAAAACAGATTCGGAGATTCAATTCATTTAAATCCCTTTTATTCGTCACTGTATAGGGTGAGACAGGTTCAAAGCTTCGATTCATTCAAAGACTTTTCATCCGTCACTGTTCGCGCCTGTTCTCAAGCCCTACTCGCCTCGACCTCCCTCTCTGACCCTCGCCTCCTTCCGCCTCTCCCACAGGATGCTCCTCCTCTGCATCTGGCTCTTCAGCGTGCTGTTCTGCGCCATGCCCCTGTTCGGATGGGGTCAGTACGCCCTCCAGTATCCCGGCTCCTGGTGCTTCGTCAACATCCACGTCTGCGCGGACACGCCCCTCCACCACCTCATCTACACCAACATCTTCGGTGCCTTCACCATCATCAACCTGTTCGTCATGGTCGTCTGCAATGTGGTCGTTATCAGTAAGTAACGAGCGAAGTGTTGTTCTAAGCCTCGTTGGAGGGATTCGAACGAGGTCGTGGTTGTGCGTGGTATGGTACTGTTGATATTATTGATATTATTATTATTATTTTATTATTATTATTATTATTATTATTATTATTATTATTATTATCATTATTATTATTATTTTGATATGTTTAGTTACGTTGAGGTCGATGTACGACTATTGTGGATTTTTTGTCGTAGATAGATAGGTAGGTAGGTAAGTAGGAAGTATTCTATACAGATTAATTGGTAGACCAGTAGGTATGTTGATACATAGTTGTACAGTTGCAGATAGATAGATCGTTATACGTACAGACAGGCAGACAAATAGATAGATAGAATGACAGACAGACAGACAGACAGATAGACAGACAGGCAGACAGACAGATAGACAAAATGACAGATAGATAGACAGACAGGCAGACTGGCAGACAGATAGACAGACAGACAAACCGGTAGATAGACAGACAGACAGATAGACATACAGACAGACAGACAGATAGACATACAGACAGACAGACAAACAGAGAGACAGGCAGGCAAGTAAGCAGACAGACAGACAAACACAGACAGACTGACAGACAGACAGGCTGACAGACAGATAGACAGACAGACAAACCGGTAGATAGACAAATAGACAGACAGGCAGACAGACAAACAGACAGATAAACAGACAGACAAGCAGGCAAGTAGGCAGACAGACAGACACAGACAGCCTGGTAGAATGATAAATAGCCATAAGATAAAACACACATCGTTAAAGGAAAAGATGTAGATAAAGACATAGATCCTGATACAGAGATAGAGATACAGCCCCCTCTCCCTCCCCCTCCCCTTCCCCTTCCCCCGCCTCTACCCAACCAGCCAACGAATCCCTATTTCCGCATTACGCCAACGACCTCTCGGCCCCACTAAGTCTCTACTTTACGACCCGGAAAAAAAGCGAGCTCCCCCCCCCAACCCCTAAAAAAAAAAAAAAAAAAAAAAAGTTGAGATGTCAGTGTTTGCTTTCAAGTGCGAGCGAGCGACCACGTAAGGACGAGCTCTCGAGGCCGATGTAATCGATGCTTTCTCGAGGAACAGGGAGGAATAGGGTATACGAGGGTGAGGTTAAGTGTTTGTCCGCATAGCACTTCAAGGTTGAAGCAAAATAGACACTCTTGCATATCCAAACAGAGGGGGGAGGGGAGAGGGGGAGGGGGAAGGACAGAGGGGAGGGGAAGGGGGAGGGGGAAGGACAGATGGAAGGGGGTAGGGGAGGGAAGGGTGGTGGGTAGGAGAGGGAGGGAAGGAAGGATGGAGGGAGGGATGAAGGGATGAGGGTAGGAGAGGGAGGGAGGGTGGGAAGGAAGAGAAGGGGAGGGAGGGAAAAGAGGGGGAGGGGAGGGAGGGAAGAAAGGAAGGTGAGAGAGAGTGGATAAGGCGGGAATGAAGGGATGGAGGGTGGGGAAGGAATGGAAGGAGGGAGGGGGAAGAAGAGAAAAAGGGAGGGGGAAAAGGGAAGAAAGAGAGGGGGAGTGAGTGGAGGGAGGGGGAATATGAGAGTGAAGTTAATGAGTGAGTGAGTGAGTTAGTGAAGGAGGGAGGGAGGGAAGAAAGGAATGAGTGAGGGAGGGATAGAGGGAGAGAGAGAGGGAGTGAAAAATAGATGAGGGAGGGGGAGAGGGAAAAGGGGGAGGGCGGGGGAGAGGGGGAGGGGAAGCAGGCAGGGGAGGAAATAGGAGAGAGAAAGACACACACACACACAATTATATATATATATATATATATATATATATATATATATATATATATATATATATATATATATATATATATATATATATATATATATATATATATATATACATACATACATACATACATACATGCATACATACACATACGCCTTTATACGTTTCCACACTTATACATATTTACATACATACAGTTAGCTGGTCGATAGGAACCGGTTACCAGGATAGCTCGCTTTTCCATCTATCGTTTTGGAGTTTGATTACGAATGAACACGCGGCCCTGTTAATACACGGCCGAAACAAAGAATTGCAGTTCACCATTATTAAGTTTTACTGCCGTTTTTCCCCTACGTATGCCTTTTAACTTAACACTAATTATAAATTTTATTGCTTGTTTAATTAGCTTGATCACTAAATGCTGGACATTCTGGGAAATATTGTATAATTTTTCTTTCTCTCTCTCTCTCTTTCTCTCTCGCGCGCGCGCTTTCCAGCCCCCCCCCCCTCTCTCTCTCATTGCTTTCCCCTCCCTCTCTCTCACAGTGCTCTCTCTCTCTCTCTCTCTCTCTCTCTCTCTCTCTCTCTCTCTCTCTCTCTGCTCTCTCTCTCTCTCTCTCTCTCTTTCTCTTGCTTTCCCCTCTCTCTCTCTCTCTCTCTCTCTCTCTCTCTCTCTCTCTCTCTCTCTCTCTCTCTCTCTCTCTCTCTCTCTCTCTCTCTCTCTCTCTCTCTCTCTCTCTCTCCCTTCCCTTCCACACCTCCCTCACGCTGTTGTTGCAGCGCTAAATCACCGAACTGGTAACTGCTCACTACAACAATATCAGCTGTGGAGAATGTGTTGTTCAGACAAACCTTGTAATGCCTGGGATGGTGATTCTGCAGTGTTATGGCGATAGTGATGGTGATATGCTTGAGCGTGGTTATTGTGAGAGTAATACTTTGCTCTGTTCTAGAGGCAGTATTATTTTTTTCTATTTTTCATGTTATCCATCAGCTGATTGCATAATAGGTATAGTCATTACTGTAGGCAGTCATGGTGATGGAAGTAGATTCTAGTCGCTATCAATTTAGTTGTGGGTGGGGAATGATATGACTTTGATGATGATTACACTATAAAAAAAAGAAAGAAAAAAGAAGAAAGAGTGGCAAAAAAGAGATTAAAAGGATTAGAAAAAAGACTAATCACCTGGACACACAAATGAATCAGGCAATTAGATGGGTAAACAGAGAGCACACAGAAGTACTTCATTCTTGTTTACACGCCTCGTTATCCTCTTTCGCTTCTTCTTCTTCTTTCGCCTTCCCCTCCCCTCTCTCTCGTTTCAGTCCTTCCCCCTCTGTTCATCTATGTTCTTTCCTCTTCTTTCTTTTGCCTTTTCTCTCTTGCTTATTCGTTAGTTCTTATTTTTTTCCGTCTCATTCTTCTCACTTCCTTTCTTGTACCTTTTCTTCTGTCTTTTGTCTTCTCTCGTCCTTTTCCCTCTTCTGTCCCTCTTTCTCTCTCTTTCTTCTCTCCTCACTTCTGTTTTATCTTCTCCTTCTTCTTTCCTCATTTTTTTCTTCCCCTCTTCTCCTTTCCTTCTTTATCATCCCTTCTCCTCCCCTCTCAGCACCTCTTTATTCCTCTCTTCGTCTCCCCTTTCCTCAAACCTTTCCCTTTTTCTTCCCATTCTCCGCCTCCTCTCCTCCCCACCTGCTCCACCTCCTTCCCTCACCCCACTTTCCTTCTCCTTTCCCCTTCTCCTCCACCTCCTTCCCACACCCACTTTCATTCTCCTTTCCCCTTCTCCCATTCTCCTCCACCTCCTTCCCTCACCCCATTTTCCTTCTCCGCCTCTTCTCCTCCTCTCCTCCACCTCCTTCCCTCACACCCACTTTCCCTCTCCTTTCCCCTTCTCCTATCTCCCTCATTTACTCCTCCTTCCCCTCTTCCGCAATACTCTTACGAAAACCAATACAAAGTCACCAAGGGTACTCCAGTTCATACGTGATGCTAATTGCACCTCTATACACAAGGACCGAAGAACCATTGAGTATTGACAACATGTTAAGGATGTGGTAATAGGATAAAGGAGGAAATGTACGAAGCACGAATGAAAAGGGGGAGGGTGAAGAAGGACGGAATAAAGATGGAAGAAGGGGAAATACAGATGAAGATGGATGATATGAAGAGGGATGGAAATAAAGATGGAGAAAGGTGAAATATAGGTGAAGAAGGATGATATATAGATGAAGAGGGATGGAAGAAAGATGGAGAAAGGTGAAATGTAGATAAAGGAAGAGGAAATAAAGATAGATAAACAAGGATGTAAGAGATAAAACAGGATATAAGCGGATGTAGAAGCAACGTGAAAGGGCACAGAAAAATAAAGGTTGGAAAAATAAAGAAAAATAAAGGCAATACAACTGGAAAAGTAATATGCAAAATGACGATAAAGAATAATGCGAAAATAAATAAGAAAAAGAGAAAATTTTCCTTTATTACAAAAGATAATGAGGGAAATATAAGGACGGAGAGAGTCGATAAGGAGACACAACTTGTTCCAAGATTAAAAACATGATTATGGACTCTTACGTCATTAACGCCAAATACTTTTGTTTGTACACGGAATTACAGACTGATGTGTTATTCCTTATCAAAAGAACGAAATGATAAAACGGAATCATAATGAAATACTAATAGCAACCTGTCGTTATCAACATCATTAATCATACCGTGGTAATTATATATAGATCGAGTAAGCACTGTCTGTTGTTTTTTTCTTTTCTTTTCTTTTCTTTTGTGTGTTTTGTGGGCGTTTGGCATTGTGTTCTCGAGTATACGTGTGGGTGTGCTTGTGTATGTAGGTGTAGGTGTGTGTGTGTGTGTGTGTGTGTGCGTGTGTGGTTGTATGTGTATGGTTTTGTGTCTGTGCTTATGTGTTTTTGTGTGAATGCAAACTTCTTCAAACTTATATGTATGTATATATATATATATATATATATATATATATATA
>NC_091549.1:798544-806044 GCF_042767895.1 Penaeus vannamei
TCTGCTTGTTATTGTGCGTTTTCTTTCTATTTTTCTTATGTTCTTTCTGTTTGTCTGTTTCTCTCTCCAAGTTTTTTTTTTCTCTCTCTCTCTCTCTCTAACTCTTTCTCTCTCTATGTCTTTATGTCTGTCTGTAGCTCTCTCTCTCCTCCCCCACCCCCCACCCCCTCTCTATCTCTAGCTCTTTCTGTCTCTCTTCTTTTCTTTCCCTCCCTTCCTCCCTTCTTCCCTCTCCCCTACTTTCTTATTCACTTTCTCCCTACCTACCTCCTTCGCTCTCCTTCTCCCCACCGATTCTATGAGCATATAAGGATATGTTTACTTTAAACTTACTCATATTGTACTGACAAGTGGGTAGGGTACGAGTAACTATGTAATTTTATATTTTTTTCTCTATAAGCAATGATCTCACACTAACAAAAACTAACAAACTAACAAAATCAAACGAACACACACACACACGCAAACACACACACACACGCACACGCACACATTCACACACACAAGCAAACACACGTACACACACCTCCATCTATTCTCACACACACACTGACAAACTAACAAAATCAAACGAACACACACACACACACACACACCTATCTATTCTCACACACACACTAACAAACTAACAAAATCAAACGAACACACACATACACACCTACACACACGCAAACACACACACACACACACCTATCTATTCTCGAAACACACACGGATGTCCTTGTCTTCCCACAAAAAGCTTGTCCTGATAACACCGCAACACAACCCCCTTCAAGTAAATGGTGTTTTCATGTGCAATATCTCACACACATGCATATAGAATTTTAATGCATTTCCTTTGACGTCACATCAATGCAGTGATATAGGCCAGTGATTGGTGATGTCAACATTCACGTTTTTTTTTTTTTTTTTTTTTTTTACTCGTTATCTATGCCACTACTAGCACAGGAAATACCGGCTTTGGGTCTAGCCTTATTGGTGGTTTGAAAGGATAATGTAATGTATTTGAGGTTGTTGTGTGTTATGTAATACTGATATGAATAATGAGACATATATAGTTAGTGACACCAAGTATCAATTGCTTATTTGGTAAATAGACCACAGCAATATTATGTCAGTTTAGGTAAGGCATATAAAAATAATAAATCAATAGATAAAAATAAAATCAATAAAATTATAATAATAAATAAAAAGAATGATATATAAATGTTTAGAAAAAAATCTTTAAATCATAAAACAGATTACTTTTATGGGAAACAATTAGTTTTAACATCATGGACATCTCCCCCCTCTCTCTCTCTCTCTCTCTCTCTCTCTCTCTCTCTCTCTCTCTCTCTCTCTCTCTCCCTCTCTCTCTCTCTTTCTCCCTCGGTCTCTCCCTCCTTCTCTCTCTTCCCCCTTTCCTCTCTCCCTCCCTCCCTCTCCTCCTCCTCCCCTCTCTCCCTCCTTCCCTCTCTCTCTCTCTCCTTCAAACTCTACCTACTCTGCTTGTCCTGTCCCTCACTGATTCCATATATGTATATTCATGTTCATTTTTAACTTCCTCGTGTTGTGCAGATAAGCGTCAAGGTAATTTCATGTTGAACTTTTGCTCGCTAATCATTGGCCACACACACACTCAAACACACACACACACACACACACACACACACACTCAAACACACACACACACACACACTCAAACACACACTCAGACACACACACACACACTCAAACGCACACTCAGACACACACACACACACTCAAACACACACACACACACACACACACTCAAACACACACACACACACACACACACACACACACACACACACATACACAAACACACACAGACAAACACAAACACACACACACACTCACTCACACACACACTCACTCACACACACACACACACAAACAAACACAAACACAAACGCACACACACTCAAATACACACACATACACACACTAACATATACACACATACATATACACTTTTCTTTCATGGTCCCATACAGTAGTCATAGTATCTAATATTCATTATAATTTATTCCTTGGTAAAAAAAATGACGTAAGCCATTCAGAAAAAAATGCAATATTAAGACCATAATTCATCAATAAATGTAGGCAATTTATCATCACCGCCATAATCTATAATTATTATCAAAGTTTCCCCCAAGTTGGTCGTTCTCCTTTCTCTCTCGTCGCTTCACAGAGACTTTACCAAAACAAACTTTATCTTACTCTCACAGCTTGGAGGAGACGTTGGTGCAATAACTCTACGGGAACGCGCGCCCGCTTTCAACACTCTTGGGGACCAGGGGGAACAAAATATATTCACACAAAGGGGTTGAAAAGGGACGATTTTTTTTCTTTTTTTTTGGTACAATATTTGGTACGATATTGCCCTCGAGATGGATGAGAGGGGAAGGGGAAAAATTTATTTGTTCTTTTTTTTTTATTCCATTTTCTTTCTGTGATTTTTTTTTTTTTTTTTTTTTGAGATTCTGGTTGATGTTATTACGTTGTTGTTTTTGTTCAGTTTATTGTTAGCGAGTCTTTACCTTTTCGTTCTTCTTATGGTATTAATAAAATAATTCTACTGCGACTACAAATACTACCACTAATAATGATGATAATGATGATAATAATTGCTTTCATTATCATTATTATTGTTTTTGCTAATGTTGTTGTTGTTCTTATGCTCATTATTATTACTAGGTTCATGACTGTTATCATTATTATTATTTTTTTAAAATTATAATCATTATTATAATTGCTATCATTATTATTACTATTATCATTATTACTATTATCATTAATATCACTACTATTATTATTATCATTATTATTATTACTACTATCATAATTGTTATTAATGCCATTATCATTATCATTAATATTGTTTTTATTGTTATTATAACTATTATTATTATTGACCTTACCATGATTGTATTCATCATTATCATCATTGATATTATTGTTATCATTAACATTGTTAATATTATAATTGTTATTGTTGTTATTATTATTATCATCATTATTGACATATCTATTTATGTATTTCTTCTTCATCTCATTGTTGTTGTAATTATTATTATCATTATTATTATTATTATTATTATTATTATTATTATTATTATTATTATTATTATTATTATTATCATCATCATTATCATTATCATTATTATTATCATTGTCATTTATCATTAGTAGTATTAATAGCAGTAGAGGTAGTAGTTGTAGTAGTAGTAGAAGTAGTAGTGGCAGTATCATCATCATCAACAACATAATATATTTGTTTAATTAAAAGTTTTATATTTTAACAATTAAGCTTAATATTTATGATCGTCAATTAAAAATGTTTCGTTTAATATACACAAGACAGTGATAATGGTAATGATATAAGAATATATATCATATCAGATGATTGATATTTTTCCCTCAGATTAAGTTCATGTGTTCAGTTGCATGTAAATGTTGCACAAAAAATACCTCATTTTATTGATAAGTGGAAATATGTCTATACACCCGTAAATAAAGCCAATAAAGAGCAGATGAATAGATAGATAGATAGATAGAGAAGTAAATAGATAACAGATAGATTGATAGATAGGTAAAGGAATAATCAATATGCATGTTAACTGATAAATACATGATTGAACAGGAAATATATAAATAGGCAAATTGGCAAATAGATAAATATATGAATAAATGCACGAATGATAAAAGTGAATAAAGATATGGAAAAGGATAAGATAAGATAAGGATTTCGCAAAACGGCGTATCCTCCAACACTGGTATTTAAATAAATCAATGGTGACGTAACTGTTTATTTGCATATATTACCTAAACTTATTATATTTACACTTGGCAAAGTACGAAGATTTATTCTATTTGCATCTGGTTTGCAGTACAAACCCGCGCATATATAAAAAAATAAAAAAGTGAAATAACTAGTAGTATCATTCACTCTTTTTTTGCCTTTACATAAATTCAACATTTCTTTTTTTTTTTTGCATTTACATAAATTCAACTTTCTTTTTTTTGCATTTACATAAATTCAGCATCATTATTGTTCTCTTTTTTGCATTCGCATAAATTCAACATCATTTTTTTCATTTGCATAATTTCTGCATATTTTTCTCTCTCTTTTTTGCATTTGCATAAATTTATCCCAATATACACTGCATCGTACATGGCAACGGCATGGTGATTTATGTCCCGCCAACCTGTTCAGGCATTCACGCATCAGTAGGTGTTTACTCAGGTGTGAAATCCACTCTGGTTTACTCTAGTTATGTTTTTTATTTTTTATTTTTATTTTTTATTTTTATTATTATTATCATTGTGTTTTTTTTTTTTTTTTTTTTTTTTTTTTTTTTTTTTTTTTGCATCAATTCAGCATCATTTTTTCTCTTTTTTTTTTGCATTTGTATTTGGGATTAATTCATCACCGTTGCTGTTCAATATTTATTTGGTTTTCTCTTCCTTTTTTTGCATCATTGACTCTTTGGTCCAAGTGTAATTTTTGCTATTTGTTCATTTCTATCTTTATTTGTTTGTTTGTTTATTCACTTTCGTCTTACTTGACATTATTTTTCCATATGTTTTTGTTGTTTTTTTTTTTTTTTATCGATCGGGTATTTTTCGTCCTTTTTTCGTGATTTCTGCGAATCACTCGTTAATCAACTTTATTTAATTGACTTACATCCTCAGCTTCTGTATCACGCGATCTCAAAACACATTTATTCATGGATTTCAGATTTAATTGCCTATTTATGTATTACTTGCAAAACTTGCCAGATTTACTCCTCGCGTAACACTCACATACTCATACTCATAATCTATCCTTATGATATGATCTGATCTGATATGATATGTTATATGATATGATATGGTATATGATATGATATATCATATGACATGATATATATGATATGATATGACATGATATATGATATGATATGATATGATATGACAGGATATATGATATAATATGATATGACCGTCGTTATTTTCACTCTGCTGTTAATAATCTTGAAGTGTTAACGCCTAGATTATGCTTACAGCTGTCAATTTATTTAATCGGTGCTGATATAATTGCTTTTGTTATAATTGGCATAAATAATGTACTTAATTCACTGGGAAGTTCACTGAGTCATTCATTACTCACTCAAACTAATTTTTTTTTTTTTATCTTCGGTCTATCTGTATCCTAATAAAAAAGACATACTCATTGAGTTATTTAGGAAAATTAACCATATTATACCCTCGCAATAAAAAGATACTCATTGAGTTATTCATAGAATTACACATATTATACCCTCGCAGACTTACTCACCGTTCACTCACGGACATACTCATCATTCACTCACAAGCTAACTCATCACTCTAACTCATCACATGCAAACTTACTCATATTTACTCATAATTCGTTCTCACACAGAGGTATTCATCGTTAATGTTCATTCTTATTCATGCCCTAAAGTTATTCATGCCCTAAAGTTACTCATCTATCTATCCACCTCTCGCTCCCTGCTCGCACCCTATCCACCCTACACCCCCCCGCCCCCCCCAGAAACCGCCCACAGCCCGCCCGCGCGACTCGCAAAAAGCATAGAAGCTATAGCAGGATTTTCCTCTCTCTCTCTCTCTCTCTCTCTCTCTCTTTTTTTTTTTTTTTTTTTTTTTTTTTTTTTTTTTTTTTTTGCTGATGACGCAGTGGTTTTAGTGTCGCCAACTACTAGAAAAGGAGCGAACGACCTCCCGCCCCCCCCCCTCTTCTCCTCAAGTTTCTCTACCCGTCCTCTTCCTTCTACTTTACTCCCACGCCCTTCCTCCTCCTCCTCTACTCCCTCTCCTCCTATTCTAGCCCCTCCTCTTCCTACTCTACCAACCTACCTACCTTCCTCCTCCTACTACCCCCTCCTCCTCCTCCTCCTACTCTACCCCCCATTCCTCCTACTTATACTCCCCCTCCTCCTCCTCCTACTTTAACCCCCCTCCTCCCCTCTACTCTATTCTCTCCTCCTCATCCTACTCTAACCCCTCCTCCCCCTCCTACTTGAACCCTTCCTCTTCCTCCTACTATACCCCCACCCCATCCTCCTCCTACTCTACCCCCCCCCCCCCTTCTTCGCCTCCTGACCCCACCTCAGGACCGGTTTTCGGGATCGCTTCCTGGTACTGGGCAGGTCGGAGAGGGCGTAGGATGTCGTAGGATTGTGATCAAGGCTGTAGGGGGTGAGTCGGGAGGGGGAGGGGGGGAGGGTGAAGGAAGGATTGCGGGGGTGGGTGGGTAGGGGTGGCGTGGGGGTGGGGGAGGGGATGTCACTTGTCTCTGAGGCTTGTAGGTCCTCGCTACTTTTCTGTATTTTCTTGATTCTTTTTTATTTCTTCTTCTTTTTTTCTCTGTTTTTTTCTCTGTTTCTCTGTCTTCTGTCTTTCTTTTCTAATTCGTTTATTTTCCTATTTTCCTCTCTCGTCTCTCTTTCTTCTTTTCTTCTTTCTCCTCTTGTCTCCCCCCTAGTCTTTCCTCTTCTCTCCGCTCTCCCTATCTCCTATTTTATCGTATTATTGCTTCTGCTCATTTCTTCTTTCTCATCTTATTCCTACTTTTCTCGCCCGTCTTCTCTCTCCTTTCTGCCACTTACTTCCCCTTTCCTCTATTTCTTCCTGTCTCCCTCCTCCTCCCTTTTCTCTTATCCTGTACCTCCTTCCTCCTTCTTCTTCTTCTCTCGTTTTCTTCCCTCTTCCCCCTCCTATTTCTCTCACCTCCTGTCTCCTTCCTCCTCCTATTTCTCCCCTTTCCTGCCTCCTCCCTTCTCTCACCTACTCATGTCTCCCCCCTCCTCCTATTTCTCTCCTCCCCTGCCTCCTTCCTCCTCCTATTTCTCCCCTTTCCTGCCTCCTCCTTTCTCTCACCTTCTCCTGTCTCCCTCCTCCTTCTATTTCTCTCCTCTCCTGCCTCCTTCCTTCTCCCTTCTCTCCCGTCTCCTGTCTCCCTCCTCCTCCTATTTCTCTCCTCACCTGTCTCCCTCCTCCTCCTCCTCCCTCCTCTCGCCCCTCCACCCCCCTCCATCCATACCCCCTCTCTCTCTTCCTTAATCTTCCTCGCCTTTTGTGAAAAAATCCTCTTAATCTCCCCTTGCCTCTCCTTCTTGCTTCTCGCTTCTCACCCCTTTGTTTACTGATGGTGGGCGGGGCAAACATTTCTTCGTGTTTGTTTGTTATCTTTGTGTTATCTGCCTTGACCTTCCCCCCTCCGTCTGTGTTATATATTGCATTTCTAGTTAATTTAGTTATTATCATCATTTTGTTAGGATTTCTAAAATACACGCACGCACACACACATACATAAGTACATATATTCATACATACACACATACACACACACATACACACACACGCACACACACACACACACACACACAAACAAAACACACACACACACACACAAACAAACACACACATACACACACAGACACACACACATACAAAACACACACACACATACAC
>NC_091549.1:818544-823544 GCF_042767895.1 Penaeus vannamei
GAGAGAGAGAGAGATAGATAGATAGAGGGAGAGAGAGAGAGAGAGAGAGAGAGAGAGAGAGAGAGAGAGAGAGAAGAGAGAGAGAGAGAGAGAGAGAGAGTGAGAGAGAGAGAGAGAGAGAGAGAGAGTACTAGAGAGAGAGAACTAGAGAGAGAGGAGAGATAGAGAGAGAGAGTAGAGAGATAGAGAGAGAGAGAGAGAGAGAGAGAGAGAGAGAGAGAGAGAGAGAGAGAGAGAGAGAGAGAGAGAGAGAGAGAGAGAGAGAGAGAGAGAGAAAGAGAGAGAGAGAGAGAGAGAGAGAGAGAGAGAGAGAAAGAGTAAGAGTAAGAGAGAGAGAGAGAGAGAGAGAGAGAGAGAGAGAGAGAGAGAGAGAGAGAGAGAGAGAGAGAGAGAGAGTGAGAGAGAGAGAGAGAGAGAGAAAGAGAGACAGAAAGAGAGACAGAAAGAGAGAGCGAGATAGGAGTGTCAACGAACCCAGTATTAATTTCTTCCGCCTATTAAGTAGGAATACCATTATCATGGACACCGCGGTAGGCCTCTTTGCGTATAGGCCTACCGACCGTCATTAGCACCCAATCAAACAACATCCTCACGTGTTAACCCTTTCTTCCCCTCCAATCAACATAATTTGTCATCACCACATGAATATGCCAATCCGAGGATACCACCAATGCCCTTTTATTTATGACAAGCAGCCGTACAACCACACAGAAAACCATCGTTAGGAGGGTGTCGAAACAGTCAATAACGAACACAAACTTATGTTACGGGAAGGTTCGTATTTTTGGGTTCGAATTTTGTCTCGTTCAGGTTCGTGTCCCGAATAGTTTCGAAATTTCTTGTGGATTCACTGTGAGATGAAGATTTTTATTTCTTTAAGGGTTGGAATGTGCCTTGAAATATTCAGATAAGCTGCACATACTCTAGAGTAGTTGGAAAATCAGGGATACCAACAGTTTCGTAGCGATAGCAACTATATTCTTAAAAATATTGTTGTTTTTGTCAGAATGTAGTGAGATGATAATTTTAATACTTTAAGGGTTGGGATATACCTTGAAATATTCAGATAAGCCACACATACCCAAGAATAATTGGAAAATCAGGGATACCAACAGTTTCTTAGCGATAATAACTATATTTCAAAAAGTATTGTTGCTTTTGTCAGAATGCTTCGAATGATTTTCTAACCATATTTTTCTGTGTAGTTGTACCAGCCTTTCTATGACATAGAGAAACATACTCGAATTTTGCCTTTTTTTCCTAATTCTTTGTTTGGCTCTCTTTTCCGTCTCTCTGTCTCTTTCTTTGGTTTTCCTATTTTAGTTATATATCCTCCCTTTTATTCTTTTTCTCCGTCTTCTTTCTTCTCTTATTTCTCTTCCTACTGCCATGTTCCTCCCCTTCCCTCTCACATTTCCTTTATCCATTTCTCTCTCTCCTCCCCTTCTCTTACACATTTATTCTTTCATATCTAATCCCATATCTTTCTCCTCCTTATACTTTTCATATCACTTATTCTCTCTTTTCTCCATTCCTCTCTCTATCTCTCCTTATCCTCTCCCTTTCTCCCCTCCTTATATTTATTTTCCCCTCCCTAAATCCCTCTCCTTCCTTTTCCCTCTCACATTTACTCTACCTTATTGTTGCTCTCTCTTTCCTACCTCCACTATTTACACTTTATCACTGAATTCCTCTCACATTTACTCCCCTCCCCTAAGTCCTTCGTTCTCCCTCCTCTCCCTCTCTCTCACGTTTACCTTCTTCCACTCTCTCTCTCTCTCTCTCTCTCTCTCTCTCTCTCTCTCTCTCTCTCTCTCTCTCTCTCTCTCTCTCTCTCTCTCTCTCTCTCTCTCTCTCTCTCTCTCTCTCTCTCTCTCTCTCTCTCTCTCTCTCTCTCTCTCTCTTTCTCTCTCTCTCTCTCTCTCTCTCTATCTCTCTCTCTCTCTCTCTCTCTCTCTCTCTCTCTCTCTCTCTCTCTCTCTTTCTCTCTCTCTTTCTCTCTCTCTCTCTCTCTAACTCCATCTCTCTCTCTCTCTCTCTAGTCCTTACGTGATACCAAAACGATTCTGAATTAATGTCTTCTATCTCTTCCCTTCCTATATTTCTCTCTCTAAATGATTCTCCTTCTCCGCTCTTCTTTACGTTTCCCCTCTCATTGATTCCCCTCCTTTTCCGTTTCCCCTCTCATTGATTCCCCTATATCTCCTCTCTTTCTTCCATTTCCCTTCTCATTCCTTCTCCTCCTCCTCTATTCCTCTCATCTTTCCTCTCAGTAATTCCTCTCTATCTCTCATTTCCTCTCTTTCTCCCCTCTGCCTCAAATTTGCCCTCGTCCTTTATTTCCTCCCTCATTAACTCCCCTTTTCCTCACTTTCCCCTCTCTTCCTCACGTTATCCCTGCTTACGGACATTCCCCTCCTTCTCTTTCTCCTCTTCCTCATATTTCCCTTTCATCCCTTCCCCTCTTCATCGCATGTCTCCTCTCATTAGTTTCTGTCTTCTTCACAGTATCTCCCTTATCAATTCCCCTCTTTCTCCCATTCCTCCTCTTTCTCACATTTCCCCCTCTCACTAATCCCCCTCTTTCTCCCCTCTTCCTCACCTTAATTCCCCTCCTCCCTTTCCCCCCTCTTCCTCCACCCTTCCCTCTCCCTCACCTTTTCCCTCTCACCAATTCCCCCTCTCATTCTCCACCTTTCCCCTCTCCCTCACCTTTTTCCCTCACTTTAATTCCCCCCATTTCCCCCTCCCACTCTCCCTCACCTCTCCCCTCTCACTAACCTCCCTTCTTCCTCTTCCTCTCACCTTTCCCTCCCATTCTCCCCTTCCCCTCTCCCTCCCCCACCTCTCCTCTCTCACTAATCCCCCCTTCCTCCTCTCCCTCTCACCTTTCCCCTCCCATTCTCCCCCTTCCCCCTCTCCCTCCCCCACCTCTCCTCTCTCACTAATCCCCCTTCCTCCTCTCCCTCTCACCTTTCCCCTCCCATTCTCCCTTCTCCCTCTCCCTCCCCCACCTCTCCTCTCTCACTAATCCCCTTCCTTCCTCTCCCTCTCACCTTTCCCCCTCCCATTTCTCCCCCTTCCCTCTCCCTCTCTACTCTCCCCTCTCACTAACCCCCCTCTCCCCCTCTCCCTTTCCCCTCTCCCCCTCTCATTCTCCCCCTTCCCCCTCTCTCTCTCACTAATCCCTCTTCTCTCTATCACCTTTCCCCCTCCCATTCTCCCCTTTCCCCCTCCCATTCTCCACCTTCCTCCTCTCCCTCTCACTAATCCCCCCTCTCCCCCTCTCTCTCTCCCCCACCAGCTCTTCTCCTCCCGCGTGTGGCGATGGGTTCGTCTGCCTCTGCTCGGAAGGTCGTGGCTTCTTCGGAGGGAGAGCTCCAGCGTCTTGCAAGTGGGCGGGGGGTCGCGCAGGAAGGTGTCGAGGACCTTGACCCACGCCGAGAAGAAGATCGAGTACAAGAGTCCGTTTCAAGGTGAGTTTTTTGTGGGGGGTTTCTGTTTTTTTTTTTTTTTTTTTTTTTTTTTTGAGGGTGGGTTGGTAGGTGGGGGGTTGGGGGGGCTGGGGTGGGGTGTTTTTCTGGGGGTGGGTGGTGGTAGGGGGGTGAGGAGGGAAGTTTGTGGGTGGTATTTGATTTTCTGTCTCTCTCTCTCATTCTCTTTCCTCTCTTATACTCTCTCCTCTCTCTCGCTCTCTCTCTCGCTCTCTCTCTCTCTCTCTCTCTCTCTCTCTCTCTCTCTCTCTCTCTCTCTCTCTCTCTCTCTCTCTCTCTTCCTCTCTTTTTTCTTTTCCCTTTCCTTTTGTTTATCACTTTTATTCATCTATTTGCATCCACTCCATCATATCTATGTATATATATATATATATATATATATATATATATATATATATATATATATATATATATATATATATATATATTTGTTTTCCTTCTCACTCATTCACTAAACTTCTGAAACCATGTGTAAAAAAGGGTTGTCATGCACAATACTGAATCAGACACACGGAAAGACATGCGGCAGTTAATTTGCATAAAATGAGCAAAAGGTGAAACGAAGGAAACTCTAATTATTTAGAGATTTATAAACTACATTTTATCTTCATCTGTATATGTTATTCACCGTTTCAGGGATATACAAACTCCAAATGTTTTGCTATTCATATATTTTTCTTTTCTTTTTATTTTCTTTCGGCTTACGTCAGATGTTAGATCGTAAAGATACCATTATTATTTTTTCTTCTTTTTTATTGTTCTTATTCTTATTTTATTTTATTTTTATTTTTTTTGGCTAAACTCCTTTCTTTCCTTCTTTTTTTCTTTCTTTTTGAGAATTATTTGAAGACTCGCAGAATGAGTTTTCTCACTATTATTACTGCGGTGAAGAACTACTTTTCATGGTCTCAGAGGCGGAGTCATCTGTGCGAGGAAAATATTCTAGGCCTATTTTTTCCGTGCTATTGCAACATTGCTTTCAACAAGGGGTTGTGTGGGAGTCGGTGTCTGTCTTTTATTTTTGTTTTGTTTTGTCTTTTATAACGTCTTTCATTTTCGCTTTTTCTTTTTCTTGTTCTATTATTTTTATGTTTTTACTTTTTTCTTCTTTTTTTTCTTCCTCCTCCTTCTTATTATTATTTTCTCTTATTACTATTATTACTACTCATATTCTCCTTCTTCCTCCTTCTCTTCCCCATTCTCCTTTTCTTCCTCCTCTTCCTCATTTTCCTCTTCTTCTTCCTCCTCCATCCTCCTCCTCTATCTCATTCTCATTCTTTTCTTCCTCCTCCTCCCTCCTCATTCCCCTCTTCTTCCTTCGTCCTCCTCCTCCTCCTCTTCTTCCTCCATTTCCTTCTCCTCCTCTATCTTCTCGTCCTCCTCTTTTTCTTCTTCCTCCTGCTTTTTCTTCTTCTTCGACTTCCCCCTCCTTCTCTTCCTCATTCTCTTTTTCTTCCTCCATCCTCCTCCTCCACTTCCACCTTCTCCTTCTCCTCCTCCTCCACT
>NC_091549.1:826044-838544 GCF_042767895.1 Penaeus vannamei
GGGAGACGACCTCACGTCCAAGGATGTGGTGGAGGTCTTCAAGGACTCCGGGACGGGATCCAACAACACGCCCTCGACACTCTGTAGCGACTCCGGGACTGGCAACTGCAACCTGACGTATCACGGTGAGTTGGCGGCCGGACTGGCTGGACTCCGGAGGACACTTGGGGACTCTCTTTTTACTTTTGTTTATTTATTCATTTATTCATCTATTATTATCATTATTATTATTGTTATTATTATTATTATCGGAGGACACTTGGGGACTCTCTTTACGTTTATTTAATTATTTATTTATTTATTATTATTATTATTATTATTGTTATTATTGTTATTATTATTATTATCATTATTATTATTATTATTATTATTATTATTATTATTATCATTATCATTATCATTATCATTATCATTATCATTATCATTATCATTATCATTATCATTATCATTATCATTATCATTATCATTATCATTATCATTATCATTATCATTATCATTATCATTATCATTATCATTATCATTATCATTATCATTATCATTATCATTATTATTATCATTATTGTTATTATTATTATTATTATTATTATTATTATTATTATTATTATTATTATTATCATTATTATTATTATTATTATTATTATTATTATTATTATGTTTTTTTTGTGGGGTGGGGGGTGGGGAGGGAGATTTTTTTTTGAAGGGGGGAGGGGGAGGTTGGAGTGGGTTTTATGAGAGGTATTGCTGGTTTATTAGTCTCAATGGGTTTTTTAGTTTATTTGTTTGTGTATTTGTTTATTTACTATATATATTTTCTTTCTTTTCCTTTTGGAGAAAAGGGAAAAAGATAGAAGAGGGACGTTTTGGTTAACCTTTTATCAGTGTCTTTATATTTTTTGTTATTTTCTTTCTTTCTTCTTTTTAAGGGAGGCGGGGGGGGGGGTCAAGGAGATGAATAAATGAAGGAATGAAGAGACAGAAGCCAAAAGGATGTTTGGCTTTTATTTTGGATGGAAAATAGATAAAATAATCTGGAATGTATAGATAGAAGGGTTTTATTATCCTAATGATAATAATAATGATAATCCTTATAGTCATTATCATTAATATTATTATCCGTATTACTCGTAGTAGCATACTTGTTATTGTCTTTATTGCTATTGTTAATTGTTGTTACTGTTAGTTTATCAAAGGGTTAAATTGCTATTAACTCGAAACGACGAAAGATTTACATTTCTGATTTTCTTGTTTTTTCAATCTCATCAATCATCACTGCAATCATCAATCATCACCAAAATTATTATTCCCCTTATCACAATCATCGACCTTAAGACATGAATCACAAATAATCGGATCTGGGTATCGTAGTCTACACCCCCTCCCCTCCCCCCCTTCCGCCCATTCCATATTTTCGAATATTCTCTCCCACATTTCTTCACCTCTTGCCCTTTCCCATATATGTACACACACACACACACACACACACACACACACACACACACACACACACACACACACACACACACACACACACATACACACACACACACACACACACACCAACCCCATTTTCCGACTCTACCTCCGTCCTCCATAAATAACCATAAATGAAAAGAAAAAAAAGACAATCAGAAACAATTTTTTCCTCCTTCCCTCCCCCCCCCCCAAAAAAAAAAAAAATACTGCACAATACCTTCATGAATAAAAACAGGAAAAGTCAAACACTAACAATTTTTTCCTCCCTCCCTCCCCCCCCCCCAAAAAAAAAAAGAAAACTCCATAATACCTCCATAACTAAAAAGGAAAAAGACAAACACTAACAATTTTCTCTCCCTCTCTCCCCCCCTCAAAAAAAAAAAAAAAAATACTCCATAATACCTCCATAAATAAAAAGGAAAAAGACAAACTAACAATTTTTCCTCCCTCCGCCCCCCCCACAAAAAAAATACTCCATAATACCTCCATAAATAAAAAAGAAAAAGACAAACACTAACAATTTTTTCCTCCCTCCCTCCCCCTCAAAAAAAAAAAAAAAATGCTCCATAATACCTCCACAAATAAAAAGGAAAAAGACAAACCCTAACAATTTTTTCTCCCTCCCTCCCCCGCCCAAAAAAAAAAAGAAAAAATAAAACGTCAAACACTAACAATTTTTTTTCCTCCTTCCCTCCCCCCCCCTCAAAAAAAAAATAAAAAAAACAAAAAAAAAAAAAAAAAAAAACAGAGCGGCGCGAGGAGGCGGGTAACCTGGCCATCGTGCCCATCCCGGTGTTCACGAGGCAGCAGTACCGGGTCGTCACGCCCACGTCCGCCGCCCGCCACACCCACCGGGTCCGCCGCATCTGCTCCTCCGCCTCCGCCCGCGCCGCCTCCGCCACACGCCCGCACAACCACCCGCAGAACGCCCAAGGTTCGATTTTTTTTTTTTTTTTTTTTTTTTTTTTTTTTTGATGAAATTTGATTGTGTGGCTTGTTTTTGTTTATTTTTTAAAATATGTTTTTGTAAGAAATTTGTTTGTGTGGCTTGTTTTTGTTTATTTTTTAAATAAGTTTTTGTAAGAAATTTGTTTGTGTGGCTTGTTTTTGTTTATTTTTTTTAAGATGTTTCAGTAAGAAATTTGTTTGTGTGACTTGTTTTTGTTGATTTAGTTTTTTCTATTATCTTTTAAAGATGTTTTTGTAAGAATTTTGTTTGTGTGACTTGTTTTTGTTGCTTCTCTGTAAGATCTTTTTTTTTGTATGAAATATGTTTGTGTGACCTTTGTTGATTTTGTTTAGTTTTTATTATTTTTTTTGTAAAATGTTTTTGTATGATATTTGTTTATGTGACTTGTTTTTGTTGATTTTTTTTGTAATATGATTTTGTTGATTTTGTTTTGTTTGTTTGTTTGGTTAGTTGTCTGGGATGAGAGAGTGGATGTTTTGATGTTAATATTATGATTATTGTTGATGTTTTTTTTTTTTTTTTTGTTAGTGCTATTGATGTTGTTACTTGTAGTATCTTTGATGTATCTGTTATTTATGTTATTTGTGTTAAAAGCATTACCCTTTCTATCATTGTTGTGACGGCATGGTGACTATGATCATTACCTTATCATCCGCAGTATAACTATTTTTTTTCTTATTTTTTCGCAACAGTGAGTAACTGAGCTATTGCAATCATCGCCATACCCATCAGATCTAACCCCCCCCCTTCCCGCCCCACAGACATGGCCTCGGGCTCCCCGCCCTCCAACGTGGTCACGGGGCGCCGCCACTCCTGGTGCTGCCCCCAGGACGGCCTCGACGCCAAGCAGTACCGCACGCAGAGCACCCAGACGTTCAAGTCCCCGAAGAACGGCGACTCGGCGGAGCTCAGCCCCCAGCACCCTCCCCCCGGGGGCCAGCGCTGCGACCACCGCGAGCCGCATCACCTCCACGACCACGAGCACCTCCCGCCCTTCAGCGACCTGGGCCCCTCCCACGACGGGCGCCGGCCGAGGGGCGCCGACGACTACCCGGCCCTGAGCCCCCGCGACCTCCCGGAGCTCTACGTCCCTCGCCCCGGCGGCGACCACGTCATCGACCTCGACGACGACCCCGTCTTCGTCGTCGCCAGCGCCGTGAGTCACCTGTCGCGCCTGGGGGAGGGGGAGAGGGCGAGGGGGGAGTCCGCCTTCCCCTTCCCCTGCCCGGCGAACTCGCCCGCCCTGCCGCCTCGCCGCGCGGAGGCCGTCGAGAGGCAGCGGAGACACACAGGGGACTCGCCCCACAAGCAGCCCTCGACCGCGACGAGGTGGTGAGCCCGTGGCGCTCCGAGGACGGTGGCGCCGGACGCGGAAGTGTAGCTAAGGGGGTCGGTGGGGATTGCCGAGCGGGGTGTTCATAGCGGGGTGGAACCTACGCGGGGATGGATACGGACAGTGCGGTTCTGTGACGTGAATGAAACGAACGCCAGGATCCTATTTTTTTACTGGAAAAAATATGGACAACAAAGACAAATGGTCAGTATGGTGAAAATGTAGTATCCCAAGTATAATAGTCGATTTGATGGTGAAATGAATTAGAAAATAATTCAGACCTGAAAGGCAACACAGATAATAAACAAACAAACAAACAACCGAACAAGAAGATGAACAAATAAATAAATAAAAAACAAATCACCTCATCTGTCCAAAGATGAAGAAAATGAAGTGATTTCGGCGAGTTGAATATCTGTGAAAAAACGAGAAAAAAAACTATATGAAAAAAAAACATCGTTATACAATTTTCACTTATCAAACAGTATTTCGTTAACATACAGTGAATTTGTGACCGGTGAACATACTTATTACTCCTCAAATCAATATATCAATTACTTTATACGTGTGCGTGGTGCTCTTTCACGCAGGATCTACAGACCAATATGCTTTTGCGGCCACGAGAAAAAAATACGTTTCTACGTTACTTAAATGTGTGACAAGAAATATGTGTATTGTTCATAGTAACAGAACTCAGTACTTTGGGGTGCTATGTAATTTTTGGAAGGGTGAAATGCATAACATTTATTTTGGTGTTAACTGTATATACAGAGGCAGATATATTGTCATATTATCATATCAGTGAATATATACCTATATGTGTGTGTGTCTGTTTGTGTGTGTGTGTGTGTGTGTGTGTGTGTGTGTGTGTGTGTGTGTGTGTGTGTGTGTGTGTGTGTGTGTGTGTGTGTGTGTGTGTGTGTGTGTGTGTGTGTGTGTGTGTGTGTGTGTGTCTTTGTATATATTATATAGTGCATGTGAGTTTGGAGTACTAGTTTAAGGAAGAAAGACTGTTATCACGACATACAGACTGCTTGTTTATGCTTCGGTGTACGTGTCCTTTGTAATCATATTATAAAAAGCAAGAATGGCGTGCTAAAATATATTTGCGAAACTGCCAGTGTGAATATAAAAGAGACAACGAAAAAATAAATGACATAGAATGACTGTCCTGCACGAAAAATGAACAAGCAACATAGAATAACTCGGAGTAGAGGTTATGTCAGTGTAACTATATATTTTTTCTCTTTTTATAAATCTAGTCTAATTGTAAACACGTGTCACACAAACAATCTAAGTGATCCAGGAAAACAGGGCGAGAGTTATGATGAAATAAATCAATCTTTTTTTTTCTTTTTTCTTTTTCTTTTTTTTTACTTCCTTGCGAGAGTTATGTTGAAATATATCTAACTTTTTTTTTCCTTACTTCCTTTTTTTCTTCAAAACATTGTGATTTTTCTTACCCACACGGAATGGCACAAACACGACGTATATGATTCACAGTGTGTAACAGGTTGACATAAAAAAGGCTTGTCCTGGGAGAGCTTTGCTTAGGGGGAACTGCTTGCTTCCATGAGAAAATAGTAGGTCCTCTTGAATTCATTTTTCCCATGGTGTGTATGCCTGTTTCTTTCTCTTCTTTTTTTCTCTCTCTTATTCTGTTTGACTGTGTCTCGCTCTGTCTTTCTGTCTGTCTGTCTGTCTGTCTGTCTGTCTCTCTCTCTCTCTCTCTCTCTCTCTCTCTCTCTATCTATCTATCTCTCTCTCTCTCTCTCTCTCTCTCTCTCTCTCTCTCTCTCACTTCCTCCCTCCCTCCCTCTCTCTTCCTGCTTCCCTCTCCCTCTCTTCCTCTTCTATTCTACTGTTGTTATGGCCGCGTTCATTCGGGCGAAGGATCTAATTGAACCAAATTATGGTGGATGAGGAGTAGGATGTACTCCTCACCCACGAGTCTCCAAGTTATGTTACTTCGTTCTACATTATTTTTTCTAGAACAGAAATTAGATAGGTAATACACATGCATTGAAGGATGTTCTACTGTATTTTGTTCTATATTCATGTATTTTAGGACAGATGTAAGATGGAAAATACATACATACATTGAAGGATGTTCTACTGCACGAAGGAATTCATAATACACGATCGTTGTCATAACTTGAAGAAGGAGACATGTAACTCTTGCTAACTGACCTTGGATGACACGAACAAAAAGGGGAAGGAGGAGGTGTCATATGAATATGCGTTTTCTTCTTCTTCCCAGACAGTTATGTCCATTGTAACTGCTCATTTAAGAACCCGGAAGACTTTCCCCAAGAAACTGTGGCATCTTATCTCCCATATTAGAAAAGTTTGACTTTTTATTTTTTTAATCTTCCTTCTCTTCATGATGGAATTCTTTCTTCCTTTCACTCTTTCTTTCTTTTTTCTTTCTTTCTTTTCATCTCTAGTCAGGAGCTGCCTTTGACGTCTTTGCGTATGCTCTTCAACATTCATTTCTCCTTCGGTGGTGAAATGGCATTTTCTCGGCTGTATTACACGAGAATAATTTTGCGGAAATGGAAAGAATCTGTTGCAGCGGCAGAAGCGAGTGTTGAAATGCGTCTGGGTGGGCTTTAAGGGAAAGATCTTTAGGGAGAATATTTTAGGGAAGAACTTAAAGGGAAAGACCTTTTTAGGGAGGAAGTTGAGGGAAAAGATCTTTAGGGAGTATATCTTGGGGGGAAGTTGATCGGAAAGATCTTTAGGGAGAATATTTTAGGGAAGAAAATTAAGGGAAAAGATCTTAGGGAAGAAGTCAAGGGAAAAGATTTTTAGGGAGAATATTTTAGGGAAGAAGATAAGGGGAAAGATCTTTAGGGAAGCACATTAAGGGGAAAGATCTTTAGGGAAGAAAATTAAGGGGGAAGATTTTTAGGGAGAATACTCCAGGGAGGAAGATACGATGCAGTGCAAGTGTCTTTCATGCGCATAAGATGTAAGAGACTCCTTCGCTATTTTATTTGTCTGTCTGTCTGCTTTTCTTGTTTCATTGCCTGTTTTTGTTTGTTTGTTCGTCTGGGTTTTCTGTTTGGTTCTGTCTCCCTGTCTGTCTCTGTGTCTGGCTCTCTCTCTCTCTCTCTCGTCATCCCTCCCTTTCCTGCTCTCTCCCTTTCTGTCAACGACACGGAAACAGACACACACACACACACACAGTTGATGAAGCTGATTGAGTTAAAAACGGCCTTCCCCTCCCCCTATCCCCCTACCCCCTTCCCTATACCCTCCCAAACCCCAGGCTTCTCCCTACTCCCTTCTCCCCCTCTCCTCCCAGACCCCCTCCCCATGCTCCTCATCCCCCTCTTATCCCCCCTCCCTCACCTCCCTCTCTCGCCCACTGTGCCTCCCCCAGCCACCTTCCTTCCCCACCCCCGTCCCCCTTGTGGCCTCTCTTCCCCTCTGTGACCCCCCCTGTGGCCTCCCCCACCCCCCTCTGTAGACTCCCGCCCCCCGTTGGCCTCCCCCCGTCCTCCCCTGTGGCCACCCCCACCCCGCCCCGTGGCCTCCCCACCCCCATCCATCTTCTCTTGTTCCCTTAATAATGAGGATTACGATGTGGGTCCCGACGTGGGCAGAGACGCATGACCGTGACAGCATGACACACGTTAGAGTGAGGGGATGGCGGTCGTGCTACAATACATTTTCTGTCGCATGGATTTATGTGTATATATGTACATGTGTATATATATATATATATATATATATATATATATATATATATATATATATATATATATATATATATATATATATATGTGTGTGTGTGTGTGTGTGTGTGTGTGTGTGTGTGTGTGTGTGTGTGTGTGTATAGAACCACACACACACGCGCGCGCACACACACACACACACACACATACACACACACACACACACACACACACACATGCACACACACACACACACACTCACACACACACACACACACACACACTCTGAAATACTATGGTTTTAAAAGGTAGCGAATTTTCTAATACAATTATGGGTTTACATTTTTAGTACAGCTGATGTGAAAGCCTGTTTGATAGAGTCTTATCCTTAATCTTGGGGTTAGAGCTGTTTATAGTTGGGATATGTTGCTGTTGCTCTTATATTACTTCCACACACCGCATATGCTATTTTTATGCTAATCATTTATATGACTGACTACACTGTGTGAACTGAAACACCGGAATAGGATTAAGGTCGATTATTTTCTATACACAAAGAATATTTGATACTGTATATTTGATAAAAAAAAAAAATCCGACACATATACCTGAAATGTTCATATTAAATGCACAAGAAAAAAATATACTCAATCCATTTTCAGGAAATTGGCGAAACTTCGTTGTCACATTCATGTAGAAAAATATATGGGTTTTTATTCTTCACTGCACATGCACATAGATAAAAGGAAATTGTCATAAAAGTGTTACGTATATCGCCAAATTCTGTGAGTGTGGATATGGCTTTTAGATTTAGTTCTTTTAGTGAAATGGATATTCAGAAAAATATATATGGTTCACATTGCGGGTAACGCATAGACACACATCAGCGGTCACACTGAAGCCCGCAAAGGCACTGCAGAACAAAAGATACAGACACAGAAACCATCACACACACACACACACACACACACATATATATACCACACATACACACATATATATATATATCACACACATATATACCACACATACACATATATATACCACACACACACACACAAACGCAAACACGAATACAAACACCCACAAACACAGTCGCTTTCTGAGTGAAACATCACGCCCACACCCAGACACCCTCAGCACACACCAAACCATACCCTCACTCCCTGACACCGCGACTCAGCGCCCTCTTCCTCACGAGCAGCTGGTGGCAGATTCGGCAGTTCCTCGTGGGACTGAAGCGAGCAAGCAGGCAGGCAAGCAGGCAAGCAGGCAGGCAAGCAGGCAGGCAGGCAGCGCGGGCGGGGGGCGGTGCCAGGATCATGTTTAGGACTTGCCCGGGGAGGAATATGAGCTGTGGTGCCCGTCGTGGCAGGCGGGCGTGGGGGGAAAGCCCGGGGTGCGAGGGCGCAGCCGGGCGGGTGATTGGTTTCCTTGCTCGTGTGTTGCAAGGGAAGTGGAAAGCCCTTGTAGTTGCTCTGCAATGAGTATACATATATAAATGCACATGCATACATACATGCATATATATCTGTATGTGTTTATGTACATACATATATATATATAAATATAAAATAAAATTCCTTCCTTTCATATATATATATATATATATATATATATATATATATATATATATATATATATATATACATATATATATGTATGTATGTATGCATATGTATATATATATATATATATATATATATATATATATATATATATATATATATATATACATAGATATATATATATATGTATGTATGTATGCATATATATATATATATATATATATATATATATATATATATATATATATATATATATATATATATATATATATATATATATACATGTATATATATGTTCGTGTATGCATGCCAGTGTATGCACTCATGCACACACACCCTCCCTTCCCTTTCCTTCAGCACGATGGTACAAATTCTTCAAGTTCTAGTCCAGTGCGGCTCGAGGGCGTTGTTCAGGCGGTGACGCAGGGCTCCAGCCGGCGTCGCGTTGCATGCAGCCGTCATTGATAAGGTCGCGAGACAGCTGTCGTCCAGTGTTCACGGCGGATTACGTTCTGCAACTTGCTTCGTCTTTGTTCATGTTGCGAGGACGATGTTGGGACGGTTTTAGAATGAACGGCTTGTTATCGTTGTTCACGGTTCTGGAAGAATGATAAGTGTGTCATATTATTGTTTATTCGTTGTTTTCGATAATGATAGAATGATTAGGGTGTCATGTCATTATTATTCGTTTTATGTACTGTTCTACTTTCGTTGTTTTTGGGTGTTTAATGATCATTCTTGTACCATTCCTTTCGATGTACCTAATTTTGTACCTGGATAAAATCGTTTCTCGTTCATGTATTGTTTTATTTTTTTCTGAAACACCATGAAACGAGGGGAAAGTTCAAGATGTATAAATAAAGCGTTTTAGGTGATATAAGATTTTTTTCTTAAAGCTGAATTTGATGCGACGTAATACGAACGTCGGTCCATATTTGTGTGCGTGCATGTGTGTGTGTGTGTGTGCGTAATTGTCTATAATAGATGTACATGAATGTGCGGCTGTGTGTCTGTGTTTGACTTTCTGTGTCACTGCGTAGCCATAAATGATATATTCATATCCTGAAGTGCATTGTCCATGTTAATTAATGTCTTAAGTGTTTTATATCATGTAATTTTTGGGATAAATATTTGGTAAAACAGAAAATTTTAATAATCACACAACTCATACCTGTATATATAAGTATGTATATACATACATATACATACATACATACATGTGTGTATGTATATCTATATACATATATATACAGACTAACACATACATATGTGTGTATGTATATATATATATATATATATATATATATATATATATATATATATATATATATTTATTTATTTATATTTATATATGTGTATATATATGTATATACATATATGTATGTATGTATATGTATATATATATATATGTATATATATATATATATATATATATATATATATATATATATATATATATATATAGAAATATATATATATATATATATATATATATATATATATATATATATATATATAGGCATATATTTGTGTATATATCATATACGTAATAGATGTATATAAACAATGTTTAAAAGGCCAATAAACAATCAATGTAAAACAAAATATTTTTACTTAAAACCTTCTCCCTCTGCCTGAGGAACCACAGAAACCACAGGGGAATACCAGCTACACCTACCACCAACATGAACACGCAGCTGTCTACCAGTCGAAAAGATAATTTGAAATACTTGAAAACTTTGCCACCAACACCAACAGACTGCAACATAAGAATTAAACCCTTGTGATTAACAGTGTTAAAAGCTGCAATAAAATCCAGACAAACCTTGTAATTTACGAACCAGCATAAGCAATGTCTCTAGATGAAAAGGTCTCAGATAAACCTTGATCAGTAAATGTCTAAGTATCTTAAATGAAGTTGGTGTAATTGAAACGGGCCTACATTGAGTGGGTGAAGACTGTAGTGGGCCTTTGGGAATAAGGGTAACATTGCCAAAGCGTCAGCACTCTGAAAATGACCCTGGACGACCTATAACAAGGTTTCCCAGAGTGCATTCCAAGGGGTACGAGAAATGTCCATCTTGAAGACAACTAATTCATCTATTTATCAGTCATAGTCAAGAAACAGGAGGAAAAGATCTATTGAACTGAAAACTCACTTCTGTAAACGTTTTGAAGTTAGTTCTTTGATTTTTAGATGTAGATATTTCAAGCAAGTGATTATTTTTTGTAGGGTTTATTTAGATAATCTGGGACATGTTTTTTGTCCATATGTTTGATTTTTGTTAACATATTATTAGAAAATGAAAAAGAATATTTTCTTTTATTGATCAAATTTAGCATAAATTCAACTCCTTTACCGTTAAATAAACTATAAATTTAAGAGGGGTGCGAGGACACAGTAAAAAAAAAAGGTGGGAACCATTGAACTATAAGGTGTAATATTACACTTAATTTAGGAGCTAATTGACCATTTAGTCTTCTCAAAATAAAAGAAAAAGAACCATTAGGATCTACTCATACACATTCGACTAATTCTGATAACAGATACTTGATTTCAGAGGACATGAAAGCAAATGAATTAAGGCATGGACATGGGGTGACATGTGAGAGGAAGTTCAATATCTTCTAAACTTTGTTTTGAATTGAAACATTCTGCTAACAAGGACTGTACGTAACACTACCGCCAGGCTTCATTAAAGGAGGAATGGATGACTCAACACCAGAGATGCTTTTAACACTGACCACCATTTATGAGGCAATGACGCTTCCGAGAGAGAACTTCATTTAAATGAGCATTATATTTAGGTTTAGCCTCCTTGTAAACATGCGTCGCTCCATTTCCCATGGCAACATAATTCTCCCAACAAGGACGAGAGTGGTGAGCAGACCAGAGAGATTATAGGCCGTGTGTTTGTCCCCATAAGCCTGGTGACATCGTTCATTAAACCACGTTCATTTATCAGGTGAACGAGATTTAATAAGAGTTTTGCTGGGTACAAACTTCGTTATGATGCCCAACTATAACAAAGTCAGAACATTAACAGGACAAGGAGTATTATGAACATCTCGTTAAACGATGCTTTTAAAACGTGGTTAGACGCCATCCGCATTAGTTCTAGGATTTAAGAAGACTTGCCTAGGTAGAGTAAGATCTGGTTCTGGAAAGTCCAGCTGGATCTTACAAGCTAGACTACTGATATTTTTGTTATAGTTATTGTTGGAATCACTTTATTATTATCATTATCATGATCTTATTAATGTTATCTTAATTTCTGTTTCTTGCCATAGGTGTTACTGTTATAGGAATCAATATAATAACTAAATTACTATTGTTATGAAAGCAATGATGATGCTAATTATGACAGTGATAATAATCAAAATAATCTCATGATTATGTTAATGATAATAGTAGTAATAATGGCAATGATAATAATGATCTCGTGATTGTAATGATGATAATGGTGATGTTG
>NC_091549.1:858544-861044 GCF_042767895.1 Penaeus vannamei
CAACCCTCCAACTTTAAAAGAAAAGAACACAAGGTAACACCAGGAACAAAGCAAGGGGTTGGGGTGGGGTGGGTAGGGGGGGGGGGACATCGAAGCTATACCGGGAAGGACAATCAATAACTTTCTCTCAAAGTTACTAGTTCCACAAACCCCCAACACCACTTTTAGGAAATAAAACTCGGAGGACGGCAGAAGGTAAGATGCTGGAGTATGCAAGTGGTCCACTTTGACGGGGAAGAAGCTTTTCACTGTCGAGGTGGAATGTTCGGTGCGGTGGCCTTGGCTTCGACGCGGATGGGGGAGATTGATGGGTGTTCGGTTATTCTTCAGTGCTGTTGTTATGAATATTCGTTAGCATTGTCTCTATTGTTGTTTACTATTGTTATTATCGTTATTGTTTTTATGACTATCATCATCATTATTATTGTTGCTATTGCTTTTATCATTTTCAACTCGATTGTAATTATTTCTATTATCATCGCAACAAAAAAACTACTACTAATATCATCGTTATTTTTATTACTGTTATCATAAGCGTTATTGAAATTATTATGATTATCTTTATTGATAACATTATTATGATTATCATCATTATTGTTGTTATTATTATTATTATTATTATTATTATTATTATTATTATTATTATTATTATTATTATTATTATTATTATCATTATTGTTATTATTATCATTATCATTATTGTTGTAATGGTGATAATGATGATGATTGTTATCATCATCATAATGATAATAATTGTTATTATCATCATTATCATCCTTTTTATCTTTATCATTATTATCATTGATATTATTATCGTCATTATTATCTTTATCATTATCTTTTTTATCACAATTATTAATTTCATTGTTGTAATTATTGTCATTATCAATATAATTATCATTATCATCATTGCACTTGTTATTTTCACTAGCACTATCATTATTGCCACTGTCATTATCATTGTCATGATTCACATTGTCATCATCATTATCAATGTTATTTCTTATTATTTGCATAATATTTGTTACATTTTTTCATTATTGTTACTATCTTTATTCTTGTTCATATTTGTATTCTGAATTTCATCACCATATCTTTAGAGTTACTATTATCATTACATCATTATCAGCATCATCAATGTTATCATCACTGATATCAATATTCTACAAATACTATCAAATCACTAATAAATTATTACTATCAATCGTTATAACTATGACTATTACCGCTTGTTATTATCATTATTATCAGTATCTTTATCTTCATTGTTATCATCATTATTATCATTATCATTATTGCTATTGTCATCATTATCCTCATAATCATCATAATGATTACTACCATCATCATAATTATCATAATGATTACTACCATCATCATCATTATTATTATTTATTACCGTTATTGTTGTTTTACCACTTCTATCACTCCTAAATTACAGAAGGAGAGACCGCTGAGAAAGGTGGGGAGACAACAAAAGACCCAAATTAAAGTTTTGAAAGTGAAGAGAGAGATAGAGAGAGAGAGAGAGAGAGAGAGAGAGAGAGAGAGAGAGAGAGAGAGAGAGAGAGAGAGAGAGATAGAGAGAAGAGAAAAAAAGTTTTCATCACACTAATTTAATAAAAGAAAAAGTTTTAGAGATTCTGCATGACTTTTTTTTCTTTTTTTTTTGGAGGATGGGGGGGGGGGTGAAATTGCAAGAAGAGAGAATTTTGACTTTTTTTCTTTTTGCATTTCTCATTCGCTGATATGGAAAGAAGGAGAAAAGAAGGTCTTAGATAAAGATGAAGAGGGGGGGATGACGAAATAGTGGGGTGAGACAAAGGGGTAGGTGATGAGACGGGGGTGTGACTGTGAGGCAAAAAGGGAAGTGGTGAGGTAAGGGGAGGAAGGGAAGGTGGGGGGGGTAATGAGATAAAGGGGAATGCGTCAAGTAGGGGAGGAGGGGGTGTAAGGCAGAGGGGGGGGCTGAAGCAAGGCGGAAGGGGGGGGGGAGGACTGAAGCAATAAGGAAGGGACTGAAACAAGGGGTGAAAGAAACAGAGACGAGGCGTAGGAGAATTGAAGCAAAGTGATGACGATTGAAGCAAGGGAAATAAGGAACTAGGCCAACGCGAAGGGAGCTGAAGCAAGGCATGGGGATTGAAGCGAAGCGAAGAGGAGAGAGGAAAGGATACGAGAATCTAGAACGAGGCGAAAGAGGGCAGAGGAAGATGAGACAAGACGGAAACTCTTTGAAGCAAGACGGAGATGGGGGTGGAGGGAGGGAGGGGAAGAGGGAGGGGGGGATAAAATAGTGAAGACAAAGACAGGGAAAGTATTTTCTTCCCTTCCATGTGATGATAACTTCGATGTCGTTATTAGGGCACGGTGATGCATTACGCCCAGGAGAGTGGAAGTCACACCCGAGGGGAAATTATGGTGAGAGGCTGCTGGCTAGGCCTATTTTGCTCTCCTCTTTTGTGTCTTCTCTCTCTCTCTCTCTGTCTGTATCTTTCTC
>NC_091549.1:871044-876044 GCF_042767895.1 Penaeus vannamei
ATAATGATAATGGAAATGATGATCATGATATTACTATTAATACTACTAATACTACTAATAATAATGATGATTAATAATGATGATAATAATGACGATAATAATGATGATGATAATAAAAATAACTATGGTAATGATGATGATGATAATAATAATAATAAAAATAATGACACAACAACAACAACAACAACAATAATAATAATAGTAATATTAATCATAATATTAATGACAATGATAATGATAATAATAATAATAATGACAATGATGATGATGATGATATCAATAACAATACCAATAATAATGATAATAATAATGATAATGATAATAATAATAATGATAATAATAATAACAATAATAAAATAATAATAATAATAGTAATAATAATGATAATGAAAGTAATAATGATAATAAAAATAATAATAATAATGATAATACCAATAGATATAATGATAGAAATGACAACAAAAAACAAAGACATTATACAAGCAACAACCCCAATAACATCAACCATAACAATAATAACAAAAAATAATAACGAAACTCATTAGAAAAACAAAAGGAAAGAAAAATCCACACATCACCCCCGCCCCCCCCCACACACACACATGTATTAGCCTGACATTTAAATACCGTAAACAGCATGACATAAACAGCATGAGATTCCACTGCTACTCCGGCCTCCCTCTGGCTTCCCTAAACCCAGACCTCTTAGCCTCGGCTTCTCTCAGCAGCTGATTTGAAAATACACACACACACACACACACACACACACACACACACACACACACAACACACATATATATATATATATATATATATATATATATATATATATATATATATATATATATATATATATGTGTGTGTGTGTGTGTGTGTGTGTGTGTGTGTGTGTGTGTGTGTGTGTGTGTGTGTGTGTTTTAGAAAAACCCACAATGCACAAACTAGATTTATTGAGGAAAGTGAGTCAACAGTTTCGGAATCGTCCTCGATCCCATCTTCGGGTCTTCAGGAAATCTAGTTTGTGCATTGTGGAGTTTTCTACCATAGTATCAAGTGTTTTTATATATATATATATATATATATATATATATATATATATATATATATATATATATATATATATATATATATATATATATATATATATATATATATATATATATATATAGACACATACATATATGAATATTTATACATATAACTGCGAAGACTCCAACGCATAACCTCTAACCTCCTTGAGCCCCCCCCCCCCCCCATTCAAAAGGACCGCCATAACAACAGCCTCGCAACAGCAGCCCCTCCATGTGGCACCGTGGCACCCTCCCGCCACCTCCCAGATGGCACCAACAACAATAACTCGTCGTGGGTATCTCTCACCAGCTGTATGACGTCATCGCCAAGTAAAACCTCGACGCTTCTCTTTTTTTAATGTTTATGTTGTTTTTTGTTTTGTTTTGCTTGGGTTGGTTTATTTCCTTGTTTTTTGTTTGGTTCCGTATTGGGTTACTTGAGATTGTTTACCCGACGCGACGGCAGGCAACTGGACTCGGTTGTCTCGCTTTCTCTCTCTCTCTCTCTCTCTCTTCGTCTGTCTGTCCTGTTCGCTCATTCCAGTCTCTCTCTCTCTCTCTCTCTCTCTCTCTCTCTCTCTCTCTCTCTCTTCGTCTGTCTGCCGTGCTCTCTCTCTCTCTCAGTCTGTCGTGTTCTCTCATTCCAGTCTCTCTCTCTCTCTCTCTCTCTCATGTTCTAACGTGTATCTCTCTCTCTATCTCTCTGTCGTGTTCTTTCACTCCATTCTCTCTCTCTCTCTCTTGGTCTCTCGTGCTCTCTCTCTTTCCCTGTCTATTCTTTCTCTCCGTGTGTATGTATGTGTGTATATCTGTCGACTTCTCTCTCTCTCTCTCTCTCTCTCTCTCTCTCTCTCTCTCTCTCTCTCTCTCTCTCTCTCTCTCTCTCTTTGTCGTGCTGTCTGTCTGTCGGCCCTTGCCTGCCCCCCCTCTCTCTCTTTAATAATGATAAAAATGAGACTATAATAATTATGATAATGATAATAATAACAACAACGTTATTGGCAATCATAAAAATAATAATAACAAAAGCACTAATAGTGATAAGGATAAAAACAAAAATGATAATACTGATGAAGATTTTGATGATTATGAAGTCGAGGACATTCAATAAAAACATTTAATGGCGATTACCATTGTCATTAATGGTATCTTTACTTCCATTATTTACTTTCATCATTTAAAGTACAACGAAGGACACGACACGAAGGATCCCGTGAGAAAATCCTGCCTTCTCATGCAAGAGAGACAGACTTCATGGAATAGCAAGAAAGGTCTTTCGGAATGGCGGAGATTGCATTGTATTTCTAGGACTCCGGGAAAGTTCGAAAGCGTGTTTCCTCCTTGACGTCGGGTTGGTGACTGGCCTTCTGGTGGGCGGGGCTTCTCGTTTTCTTTCTCCCTCGCTATTTGGTGGTGTTGTTTGTCGGATTTTTTTTTTTTTTTTTTTTTTTTTTTTGCCTTTCTTGCCTTTTGGTTTGTGTCTGTTTGTTTGTTAGTCTGTCTCTTCTTGTCTCTCTTTCACGGTTATGTACAGACATGGTATGCACACACACACACACACACACACACACACACACACACACACACACACACACACACACACAAACACACACACACACATATACACACACACACACACACACAAACAGACACCTGTATATGAGACTGTGTGAGGTTTATGTCTGCATGTGTGTGTGTGTTTGTGTGTGTGTGTGTGCGTGCGTGCGTAATACATTTCTAAGAGAAGTTTTAGATTCAATAAGAACGTGATTTCTGGTTGTTATAAAAGATAACAATAACAGAGCTACGGTTATCATTTGATTAATTTACATACATAATCAAGATATAATTAATCAACTAATCTATTGGTCACATTCACAAAATAAAATAAAATAAATTACTATTAAAATAAATCTGGTATCATTATAATCGTAAGATATGTACAATTGCTGTAATTATTATAGCTACTGTATCCATTTAGAAATAGATCAATTCAGACTCTTCAAATAAACCTCTCGTACCAGGAAATATATATGACCGTTTGTATGTGAGTTTGTTGAAGGAATGTAGATTTTTTTCCTCGTAAGTCTGAACTAAACTTTATAATTTATACGTTATATTCGCTATTATTGGGACCGTGAAGTGTGGAATTAGCTTTTAAACTCTTTATGTTACTGGGTTCATTTTTTTTTTCTGTTTAATGTCCGAAGTTCGCTTTGGTATTTGAGAAATGTTCTCTTATTTAAAATAGGTAATTCAGTTGTTCAATATTTTTTTAAGATATTACATATGAATCAAAGTGCATTGGTATTTTTTTTCTGCAGACCGTTATCGAAGTTCTCTTTTTTTTTTTCTTTTCTTTTTTCTTTTTTACATTCGTGGGAAACATATCCAAATATATGAAATAAAGTGGACTATGTAATTGCCTGCCAGCGAATACTATTGATTAAGCCCAGTGTTCAAAGGATTTTTTTTTTATATATAAAACAGATGATATATCGGGAGTTTCGAAGAAAAAGAAGAAGAAAAAAAAACTAACAAACAAACGGCTATTCATAGAGCTAGTTTATCATAAAAAATATGAAATATCAAGAACTTAAAAACAAACAAACAGCGGTTGATAGAAGATGCTTATCATAAAACACAAGAATTATCAGAAACTTCAAAACAAACAGCGATTCATAAAGGAGGTATATCATAAAATATACGAAATGTCAAGAACTTTAAAACAAACAAACAAACAGTGACACTTCATATTAGCGTAGTTTTACACCCAGACATTAGAAAATCATACAAGTATTTACCCCAAAGCAGATATACTTTAAATCGTACACTCTTTGATTCCAAGGTGTCACTACCACTAGAAAAAAGCAAATATCTATGCCTTTATATCCAATGGCTTCAGCAGTAGACAATTTTTCTTTTTCACTGAATTGTAGTGTAATTCATATTTATTTATGCGATTTTTTTGTACTTCTTGTCTGTTTATTCATTGTATTGTGTTTGTTATTCATTTCAAGCTAAATACCCATGCATTTTATTAATTTTTTATTTTTTATTCAACTTCTGTAAGAATTTCTAGCCTTTCTAGACGAGATAGAAAGACCTATAAATAATACACATTATTCTAAAAGGGGCTTTAGATGATTTTTAGAGCTATTCTTGCACTTACCCCGTACGGTGTCATCACTACCTTGTTTATGAATCTGGTCACGACTTTAAGCATAAGCAAAGGAACTGGGATTGTGCAATTAAGAGTGCTTTTGTTTTGTATGAAAGGATCGTAGAGGCATCTCTCTATCTATCTATCTTTCTCTCTATCTGTCTATCTATCTATCTCCCCCCTCTCTATCTATCTCCCTCTCACTCTCTCTCTCTCTTTCTCTTTTTATCTATCTCTATCTATCTATCTCCTCCCCTCTCTTTCTCTCTCTATCTATCTATCTTTCTTCCTTTCTTTCTCTCTATCTATCTATCTATCTATCTACCAATCTATCTCTTTCTATCTATCTCGCCCCCCTTTCTTTCTCTCTCTCTCTCTACCTACCTATCTATCTATCTATCTCTATCTATCTATCCCCCCCTCTCTCTCTCTGTCTATCTATCTATCTATCTCCATCTATCTATCTCCCTCGCTCTCTGTCTCTCTGTATCTGTCTATCTATATGTATGTTTGTATACATATAACACTAACAATAATTTTCTGAAACAGAGTAAGGGCGCGACTCTGTCAGAAACAATAATGATAACAATAATACTACTTCTACTGTTAATAATGATGATAATGATGAAAAAGATGCTTAGATAATAATAATGGTAGAGGTGAAAGTCGGTGCTGTAGTAAAGTTAGCAATGGTGTGAAGAAGAAAGAAAAGAAGAAGAAAAGGGGAGAGGAAGGGAGAATAAGTAAAGAAGAGGAAAAGAAAAAAG
>NC_091549.1:891044-896044 GCF_042767895.1 Penaeus vannamei
TGATAATAATGATGATAATAATAATAATAATAATAATAATAATGGTAATAATAACAATGATAATAATAACAATGATGAAAAATAATAACAATAATAATAAAGATGATGGTAATAATATTTAACCTTTTCGTTGTCATTATTGGTATCATAATTATTATTATTATTATTATTATTATTATTATCATCATCATTATTATTATCATTATTATCATTATTATTATTATTCATTACCCTCATTATCATTATCAATATCATCATTAGTATGTTTATCATCGTTATAATCATATTCAATATCCTTATTGTTAACATTATCATTATTATCATTATCATCATCATCTTTATAATTTTCATTATCATCATCATTGTTGCTGTTATCAATCATAATACCATCATCATTATCATCAAACTGGAGCTCATACCCATTAGCTATCGCCTCACCCCCTCAACACCCCCTCGTCCACCCACCGCGACACACAATCACCCTCAAAAACAATCTACCTGCAATCGCCACACTGACTCCCCACCGGAAACAAGGGCCTTCGAGATTAACAACACAGGGGGGGGGGGGGTGCCACGCTGTCTAACCAAGGAGAAAACAGCTGGGTTCCCGAAAACAGCTGGGTTCCCGAAAACAGCTGGGTTCCCGAAAACAGCTGGGTTCCGTAAAAACAGCTGGGTTCCCGAAAACAGCTGGGTTCCCGAAAACAGCTGGGTTCCCGAAAACAGCTGGGTTCCCGAAAACAGCTGGGCTCCCGAAAACAGCTGGGTTCCCGAAAACAGCTGGGTTCCCGAAAACAGCTGGGTTCCCGAAAACAGCTGGGTTCCCGAAAACGGCTGGGTTCCGTGAAAACAGCTGGGTTCCCGAAAACAGCTGGGTTCCGTGAAAACAGCTGGGTTCCCGAAAACAGCTGGGTTCCGTGAAAACAGCTGGGTTCCCGAAAACAGCTGGGTTCCCGAAAACAGCTGGGTTCCCGAAAACAGCTGGGTTCCCGAAAACAGCTGGGTTCCGTGAAAACAGCTGGGTTCCCGAAAACAGCTGGGTTCCCGAAAACAGCTGGGTTCCCGAAAACAGCTGGGTTCCCGAAAACAGCTGGGTTCCCGAAGGCTCCCGGGCGGCTGATAGGAAAGGCTGTTGCTCTGTTGTGGATATATACAAGGGAATGCCATTTTCGCTTTGAGAGCTGTTGCTGGGTATTAAGAGAAATAAAGGGAAGGTGGTTGAGGGAGGGAGAGAGGGAAGGGGAAAGAGAGGGAGAGAGAGAGGGAAAGAGAGGGAAAGGGAGAGGGAAAGTAAGGGAGGGACGGAAGGAGAGAGGGAGGGAGAGGGAGACGGAAATAGATAAAAAAAGAGAGAGAGAGAGAGAGAGAGAGCAAAGTCGATGTGGCTTTTACAATAACTTTGTCTCCTGTTCGGAAATTGAATTCAGGAACTAAATCCTTCTGGTTTATTTGATTCTTATCTATTACTTTGCCTATTCTAAACCAATTAATTATTACACCAATTAATGTACACACACACACACACCACACATACACACATATATGTATACACACACACACACCACACATACACACATATATGTATACACACACACACTCCACACATACAGACATATATGTATATACACACACACACACCACACATACACACATATATGTATACACACACACACCACACATACACACATATATGTATACACACACACACCACACATACACACATATATGTATATACACTCACTCACACATACACACACCCAAACACATACACACACACACACACACAAACACACACACACATAAAAACACACATTAACACACACATGCACACACACACAAGCAAACAAACAAACAAACACATACACACAAAAACACACAAACAAGCAAACAAACAAACAAACAAACAAACACACACACACAGTCACCATAGACGTGAATTATGATAATCGTGTATTGTTATTACCACAGTTTGTTCGCAGATGAGGACATTCAACATACGGAAAGAGAAGAGAAGTTGTTCGGAAGTTCAGAATTGCATAAGATATAACAACGAGGAGGAAGAGGAGGAAGAAAAAGAAGAAGGGGAATAGGAAGAGGAGGAGGGGTAGGAGGAGGCGGAAGGGGGAAGGGTAGGAGGAGGAAGGGGGAAGTGGAGGGGGGTAGGGTGGGTAGGTGGAAGAGGGGGGAGGTAGAAAAGGAGGAGGAGGAGGAGGAAGAGGAGGGGGAGGTGGAGGAGGAAGTTGAGAAGGAGAAGGGAGAGGAAAAGGAGAAGGAAGAGAAGAAGTAGGAGGAGGAGGTGGAGGAGCAGGAAGAGGAGGAGGAGAAAGAGGTGGTGGTGGTGTTTTTATGTGGAGATGGGGGGGGGGGGGTAGGAAGCGAAGGACAAGAAGAAGAAGGAGGAGGAGGAAGGGATGGACATGGAAATAAAGATGAAGATTAAGAAGAAGAAAAAATAAGAGAAGCGGAGGAAAAGAAGAAGAAGAAAGAGAAGTAGCAGAAGAAAGAGAAACACAAGAAGAAGCAAATGAGAAGGAAGAGGAAGAAATGAAGAAGAGAAGAGCAGAGACATAGCAGCGTGGAAAATAGAAGGCAAACAAGTAAAAGAAATGGAAGAGAAAAAGGGATGAGAATAACAGGAAGGAGATTAGTAACGACGAAGAAAGGAGAGAAAGGAGAGGAATAGGGAAAAGGGGGGGAAGGGGGCTAGAGGAAAAGTGAATAATAAGAGGTGAGAAGCAGAATGTAAAACAAAGAGAAGGAGATGAGAGGTTGAAGAAACAAAAATACATATAATCCTCGAAGGATTTCACTTACATTACTCAAAAAGAACAGGGAAATTATGAGATAGGAGCAGTGAAAGAGAGAGAGAGAGGGAAGGAGGGAGGGAGGGAAAGAGAAGGAGAAGAAGGGGTAGAGAGAAGAAGGGAGGAGAGGAGATGAGAGATAGAGAGGGCGAGAGAGAGAGAGAGAGAGGGAGGGAGAGGGAGAGAGAGAGAGAGAGAAAGAGAGAGAGAGAGAGAGAGAGAGAGAAAGAGAGAGAGAGAGAGAGAGGGAGAGGGAGAGGGAGAGGGAGAGGGAGAGGGAGAGGGAGAGAGAGAGAGAGAGAGAGAGAGAGAGAGAGAAAGAGAGAAAGAGAGAGAGAGAGAGAGAGAGAGAGAGAGAGAGAGAGAGAGAGAGAGGAGAAAAAAGAAAAAGAAAGGGGAGAGCGCTGGATAAATGGCGGTGCTTGAGAGGCTTAGCAGCGAGCAAGACAGGGGAAGGTATAACATCTTTCTTTTTTCCTCAGACACTTTCTCCCAAAAGCCAAGACAAAAATCTTTTCGTTTCATCATAGAAATGCATAAAAGAGAACAATGATTATTGCATGGCGATATATTCCCATGATTTACGAATGAGTAAAAGAGCGTGTAGGAGTAAAATGCGTTTATATATTACATTCACTTTCACAAGATGCACTGCCTAGACACATGGAAATATCGCGTTTACGGTAAAATGGCGAGGAATTTTCCCGCGAAATTACACGTCCATCTCAAAAGGAAAAGTGGAACCGTTGTAACTGAATCATAAGATTTGTTGGAAATATGAATATCATTAGTTATGTAGGATTTAATATCCCTTCTCGGAAAGAATAACTGAGCTGTTATTCTCGCAAATGCAATATGGAAAAAAAATCTGTGTTAATCATGAAATACATAACATGAAATACAAGAATATACCTATTGCCTTTCTCTATTTCCCGCTGGTTAAAAGTATTTCATTCCTATTAGCATAAACTTTTTATTTTTTAGTGCTTCATTGCAATTCGAGTTGAAATATCTTTCCAACCAGTTAATGCAAGATTCAACACTAATTTATGCAAGCTGAGAGTGCCACATCTACATTTCAGTATATCCGAAAATAATTCATTTCTTTTTTATCCTTCATATCTTTATCCTCATTTCTATTTTAGGTAATTTCTAAGTAGAGCATAAAATTAAATCTCAACGAATTCTAGATAATTAATGCTTTTTATTTTAATCTCTTCTTAGAAATAATAAAAAAAGTCAATCTAATATCGAGTTACAAGTGTAAGGACAGATTCGTCTAACGATCTAAGATACAGTAATTAACCTGAGTTGCAATGCCTGCAATTCGCCGAAAAACAACTTTCCTTTGATTTTATAGCATCAGCTGATTGGAGCAGATTCTACTGTGATGTTCAAATTAGCTTTAATGAGAATTAGCGATGGGATAAATTCATTTGGAACATTCAACTTACCTGTATTTATAACTTTGTATCTATATTTATGTATCTGTCTATCTACCTATCTGTGTCTATGTCTATCTATCATTCTATCAATTTGTATTTATTTGGAATATTCAACTTACCTGTATTTATAACTTTCTATCTGTGTGTATTTATGTAGCTATCTATCTACCTATCTATATCTATGTATGTCTATCTATCATTCTGTCAGTTTATATATATAACTATCTATCTACATATCAGTCAATTCATCTATCTATCTATTTATGTAGGTACATATCAATTTTTTTTTTTTGTTTGACTCTTTCTCTCAGCACACACACACGTACAGACACACACACACATACATACATACATATATATAAATATATATATATATATATATATATATATATATATATATATATATATATATATATATATATATAAAAGTAAAAGCTTAAAAAGAACTATTTCAATAACACAAACTTTGCATAACCTTACATACAACAGACACATCTCTCATTACATCCACGTGTCATTGTAGTTTCAATGTTGACCCCGTGTTTACCCAACTGACCCAAGTTTATCACCTGGAGTTACAGCTGTACATTCACTTTATGACAGCCATTAACTCTGTCCCACTAAGAGTAACTCCTTCTTTTATCGTACACTCAGTTCTCTTACTGCCTTTGTCACTGAGATACTGTGTACTGATGGTACTGTGGAGATTACTTATCTTTTAATGAAAGGGGATCTTTTCGTCTTTTTTTTG
>NC_091549.1:911044-916044 GCF_042767895.1 Penaeus vannamei
AAAGAAAATAGGTGTAAAACGTGAGCATTGTGTATTGTTGTTTACAGAGAAAGTGGAAATGCTAAAAAAAACTTGATATCGGGGTGTTTGTGCGAACCATTAATGAAACATGATATTTGTAAAACATATGACATGTGTTTTTCATTTAGAGCAATTTTTCTTATGTAAGAGGACTGTGCGCGTAGTCATCTTCTGTTAAATAAATACACCATATATAACCACAAAAATTCAAGTATTTTGTAAAATCCGGCACTCCTCAAGTCCGGAGATTGCCGAATATTTTAATGTTAACCTGTATATATATTTGCGTGTATATATATACACACAAATACATACACACACTCACACACACGCACACACACACCCACACACCCACACACCCACACCCACACACACACACACACACAAATAGACACACACACTCACACACACGCACACACATACCCCCCCCCCACACACACAAACATACACACACACAAATGTATATATATACACATTCAGAGAAGGTGGCCTATCCACCATCATTTAACAAGTTAGAACGCCTATGTTTGCCAGCCTTTAGATGGCTGATCCGCTTAGCTCTCTCCGCCAAGGGATTTCGCCAAACACAAGCAAAAGAGACCCCTGTGACCACCACAACACGACCCGCCTCTTGGCCTCCGCCTCCACAGGATCCTGGATCTGGTATATATTCACTTATATATGTATATATGTGTGTGTGGGGGGGAGGTGTTTGTGTGTGTGTGTCTGTGAGTGTATGTGTGTGTGTGTGTGTGTTTGTGTGTGTCTGTGTGCGTTTATGTGTGTGTGTGTGTGTGTGTGTGTGTGTGTATGTGTGTGTGTTTGTGTGTGTGCGTGTGCCTGTGCGTGTGTGTGTGATTGTGGGTATGTGTATGCGTTTATAATATGAATATCAACACCCATCTTGCATAGACATGCATCAGTAAACAATCTAAAACGTAAGCACACACAAGGCCATATTACCTTGTCCCGCAATATCACGTGATTATGAAGAGGCAATATGCTGCCACACACCTCAACACAGTGTAGCCATAACAAGGAATCACGTCTGTTCTGTTGGCAAGAAGTGACGTTATGTGGTAACAAGTCTATCTTTATAATAATGTTTGTGTGTGAATGAAGGGAAATGTACAAGTCATAGAACACACATTTTTTTCTGTTTGTTTCTTTTTTTGTTATTATTTTCTTTGTTTCTTTTTTTTGTTATTTTCTTTGCTTCTTTTTTTGTTATGTTTTTCTTTCGTGGTTATTATTGCGCCAAAGTTATATATACATTTAAGAGAAAGAGAAACAGGGTAAGGAGGGAGACAAAGACAAAAAAAAGAAAAGGAGAAGAGAAAAATAGGAATGAAAACAAAGAAAATAAAACATAAGGCAAAATAGCAAAAGTACCAAAGGAAAGATCAAAACAAAGGGAAGGATTAAACAAAGCGAAGAAGAGAAAACCTCCAGAAAACCGATAAATAAAGAGAGAGAGAGAGAAGACAGAGATAGATAGAGAGAGAGAAGACAGAGAGAGAGAGAGAAAGAGAGAAAGAAAGAAATATAGAAAGAAAGAAAGAGAGAGAGAGAGAGAGAGAGAAAGAAAGAAAGAAAGAAAGAAAGAAAGAAAGAAAGAAAGAGAGAGAGAGAGAGAGAGAGAGAGAAACAAAAACACATCACAGATAAGACCTTATGGCCTTCAACATTTCCGTGCTGTTTCTGGAAACTGGCTTCCACGAACGACAAACAAAAAAAAAAAAAAACTAAAAAATAAATAAAAGAGCCATAACTATTTACGTTGCGGTTCACAATAGACACGAGAGTTTATCCGTCATCCTTTTCCTTGTATCTGCGGTCTTTTTAATGCGAAACGAAATGGGACTTGACGAGTTAATAAGGATAATCTTGAATACACATTAAAGTACATTAATCTGGGTGATAAATTTGGTGAATGGCGTTTCGCAGAACTAGGCTATGTTGATGCGTTCTTTGTATAAGTGAGAAAACAGATTTATTATCGCTCATGTGTTATATCACTGTTTATATTACTGGTATTGATATATTAATATATATATATATATATATATATATATATATATATATATATATATATATATATATATATGTGTGTGTGTGTGTGTGTGTGTGTGTGTGTGTGTGTGTGTGTGTGTGTGTGTGTGTGTGTGTGTGTGTGTGTGTGTGTGTGTGTGTGTGTGTGTGTATTTATGTGTGTGTGTGTGTGTGTTAATTTAAGTCTAAATCTTTCGTTTTACTATCTTTTCTATTAATAACTGATATACGGTTGTCCTTCGTAGCATGTTTGAAAGTCAGTTCAGTAATTTCACTTTATTTACTCATATAAATAAAGAATAAAAGGAAAAGAGAAAGAGAAAAAAAAACTTACTTTAGTAATTAAACTTAAATTGCCTATTGCCAAAGGAAATTGGTCATGACATTAACACGCCTTTGTGATAATTACTTAAAACAATTACGATTATTATCATTATTATTATTAGGTCTCTCACTTTTATTATCATTATTAGCATTATCATTTTAATCCCACATAAAGAGTTAAGACATTTCATGCGATAAACAGGGAGGTGGATGATGAATAAGAAGAAAAAGAAGAAGAGGAAGGAGAAGAAGATGAAAAAGATGATGATGACGAGGAATAAAAAAAGAAGAAGAGGAAGAAGAAGAAAGAAGATGGAATAGATGATGATGCCAATTGAGAAGAAGAAGAAAGAAGAAGAGGGGGAAGAATAGGAAAATTGTATTATCACAGCAAAGAAGAAGAAAAAAGAAGACAAAAAAGATGACGAGGAGAGGAAAAGAAGAAAAAAAAAAGAAGACAGAGAAGATAGAGAGAATGAGAGGAAAAGAAGAAGAAAAAAGAAGATGGCGAGAATGAGAGGAAAAGAAGAAGAAAAAACAAGACACAGAGGATAGAGAGAAGGAGAGGGAAAGGAGAAGAAAAAAGAAGATGGCGAAGAGAGGAAAAGAAGAAGAAAAAAGAAGATAGAGAGATGGAGAGGGAAAAGAAGAAGAAAAAAACAAGACAAAGAAGATGGCAAGAATGAGAGGAAAAGAAGAAGACAAAGAAGATGGCGAGAATGAGAGAAAAAGAAGAAGAAAAAAACAAGACAAAAGATAGAGAGAAGGAGAGGGAAAGAAGAAGAAAAAACAACAACAGAGAGAAAAGAAGAGGGAAAGGAGAAGAAGAAAGAAACAAGCGGGATCTCAAATTCCAAACACACGACACAATTCCAGGAATGTATTCTAGCCAAGATGATTACGGGATTCCAGCCATTTGTCTCGAGTCGTCTTGGCTCTGTAATTTGCTAAATTTTGAGCCTCGTGGAGTAAGGAAAATTACTACGCATTATATCGTAAAGAATATGAAAGACAGACACCTCGGTGGCTAGAATGCCAGACACACACAGACACAAAGTATCTACGCATCTTTGGCGTAATTTCTTTCTTTTCCGTGTTTCTATTTTGGGTTCAGAGAAAGAGGCTTATTACCCATTACGCCGCAACATCATCAAAGACCAAAAGACCACACAGACACACGCATAGAACCTCTCTCTCTACAACGAAACATAACCAACATAATCGTTTTTGCTTTAGTATCATATATGCTGGCTTCGTAGACAAGGAAGTCCCATGGTATTGTGAAGGAATTTCTGAGAAACTGAGCATATTGATCAAGAGTCGCTAGGTGATCCCCTGAGCCCGACACTCACACAAGTTAGGTGCCACGGGGGGTGTTAGGTGGTATCTGTCAGGGCTAATCATAGGCGAGACAGTACGCGCGCGTGTGTGTTGTTTAGTTGTTAGGAGGGAGGGAAGGAGAGAGGGAGAGGGAGAGGGAGAGGGAGAGAGAGAGAGAGAGAGAGAGAGAGAGAGAGAGAGAGAGAGAGAGAGAGAGAGAGAGAGAGAGAGAGAGAGAGAGGAGAGAGTGTGTGTGCGTGTGTGTGTGTGTGTGTGTCTGTGTGTGTGTGTGTGTGTGTGTGTGTGTGTGTGTGTGTGTGTGTGTGTGTGTGTGTGTGTGTGTGTGTGTGTGTGTGTACATGTGTGTGTGTGTGTGGGTGAGAGAGAGAGAGAGAGAGAGAGAGAGAGAGAGAGAGAGATAGAGAGAGAGAGAGAGATGGAGAGAAAGAGAGAGAGAGAGAGAAAGAGAGACAGATACAGAGAGATAGAGAGATACAGAGAGAGGATAAAGGACACACTCAGAGACAAAACAAATTTCCTGACAAGACGCGGATGACAATAATGGGTTGAAAGACACCGTACACACCATGAACGGAACATGAACATCTTATATATTCCAAGGTATGATGTAAAATTGCCCCTGTGTTTGTCTATGACAGGACTCCAACTTGAGATATGTTGAGCAATATGTCTCTTTCTATGTAATTTATTTATCTTTTTTTTATTTTCATTTTTTTTTTCCAATTTTCTGTCTAGGAATGATAAAAGTGTTTGAGTGAGAGTGTGTGGGGGAGGGGGGGAAGGGAGAGGGGGTAAGGGGATTTAGTTGGAGAGGGGTAGGGATGGGGGGGGGAGGGGGAGACGGGGCAGTTGTCAGAACAGACAGGTTGGAAATAATGGATACTTTTGTCAGACTGTGGCTTTCATCTGCATATGTTCCCTCTCATCCGCTGTTTTGTGGGTTTTATTATCCACTTTCCATTTTTTTCCTTTTCTCTTTCGTTCTGTTTTGTTTCCCGCTTTATTCCTTTTCTCTGTATCTGTCTCTCCCTTAATTTGTCTGTCTGTCTCTCTTTCTCTCTGTCTCTCTGTCTCTCTGTATCTGTTTCTGTCTCTCTCCCTCTCTCTCTCTTTCGCTTTCATCACAAAAATCTTTCATATTTTGTCAATGTCATACATACAGAAACACTCGTGAGCTATCTGCTAACGGCAACACACGTTTGGCGAAAAGTGAAAGTAAAAGATGTGTATATATATATATATATATATATATATATATATAT
>NC_091549.1:923544-928544 GCF_042767895.1 Penaeus vannamei
GGGAGGGAGGGAGGGAAGGGGAGGAAGGAGGGAGGGAAGGGGAGGAAGGAGGGAGGGAAGGAGGGAAGGAGGGAGGGAAGGAGGGAGGGAAGGGAAGGAGGGAAAGAGGGAAGGGAAGGAGAGAGAGAGAGAGAGAGAGAGAGAGAGAGAGAGAGAGAGAGACAGAGAGAGAGAGAGAGAAAAAAAAAAAATAGAATCATAGTATAAAATCCTCAGACGTAGCCGTACCTCGCCTACGCTATTGTACCATCGCCTTTCTGTAAACCATTTCGCGCTAACTCCGTGGAAACGTGAATACGCTGCCACTTTGCGCAACACTCTAAGAAAAGTTCTCAAAAACATGCATTGTCTGCGAACTCTGCTCTTCCTTGTGCTGGAATCTCTGCTGTCATGGGCTATTGGAGAGAAAGAGTGTAGCAATCTTCAAGCCCTTCATTGTGTTTTGTTTTTGTTTGCTTTTTTTGGGCTTCCGCGGTGTTTTCGAGACGAGAGAAAGCCGAATGGATTTTTTCTTTTTTAAGGGAGCAGTTTTTTATCGTTTTTATAAACTTCAAATATATATGAAGATCTTGATTTATTGTTCCAATGAGCCTAAGAGGAAAATGGTTCGCGTCTTTTCGCGTATGCTTGGCAGATCACACGGATAATACGATTACTGTAATAAAGAATAGAACAGAGATACTGCAAGAATTATCCTTTATCTTTCTCCCTCTCTCTCTCTCTCTCTCTCTCTCTCTCTCTCTCTCTCTCTCTCTCTCTCTCTCTCTCTCTCTCTCTCTCTCTCTCTCTCTCTCTCCTTCCTTCTGCCCCCCTTCTCTCTTCCTCTGCCCCTTCCTTACCCTCTCCTAATCTCTCTCTCTCTCTCTCCCTCTGTCTTTCACACACACACTCAGACTGAAATCCAGGATGATCTCTCTATTGCACAATGCAAACTAAACAGCATGTTATCAATCCACATCCCAATTGGTCGAATTGCTTAATCACGCATTCACTTAAATCTCTTTTCACATCTCAACATCTCAAATCTCTTTTTTCACTAGAAACACAACTTCTAATGTTACAAGTAGCAAGGCACAAGCTTCCCCTTCGTCAATCTATGTGGAAATTTAATCACTAGATTTCTTGTATTTCCGTGATCGATAGAACCGTGTATTGTATGAGGATGGAACCAGGCAGGTATATTATACAGCTCGAGCCTCAAGGAATAAGGTGAACGGTTCTCGGCAGTGTAAGGGAAGGAAGGAAGGAGGGAGGGAGGGAGGGAGGGAAGGAAGGAATGAAGGAAGGAGGGAGGGAGGAAGGGAAGGAAGGAGGGAGAGAGGGAGGAAGGGAAGGAAGGAGGGAGGGAGGATGGGAAGGAAGGAGGGAAGGAAGGAGGGAGGGAGGGAAGGAAGAAGGAAGGGAGGGAGGGAAGGAAGGAGGGAGGGAAGCGGGAGAAGGAAGGAAGGAGGAAGGAGGGAGGAGGGAGGGAGAGAGGGAGAGAGAGAAACAATTAGAATCATAGTCACCCTTCCAGCGGGGTCGAAGCAAGACAGAATTAAGACACGAGACAGCGAGCGGGGAGAAAAAATCCTAACTACAAATAAGAAAATCTGCATGTTTTTTTTTTTTTTGTGTGTGTATGGACGTGTGTGTATGTGTTTGTACGTGTTAACACATTGTTATTATCGTAAATATCATAATTTCATTTACATTATCAACATTCAACGTTTTCTTATTATATACTGATAACGATAATGGGCATATCAACTCGTACACTGAGCATAAAGGAACATTTTAAATCTCTTCAGTCAAGGGTAATTTAGCGTCTCATCCTCGTCTTTGAGAAGAAGCCAAAGAAAATCGAAGGAAAATCTGCTCTTTCGTAATGTTATTCCCTTTCGAGCCTTTGACCAAATCTGCTTTAACGAGCAGGTTTAACGCCGCGTCACGTTTGTTAACTCTGCTTACGGATTAAGTTTTTTTCTTTCTCTTTCTTTGATCTTTATCACCTTTCCTTTTTTCTCTTTTATTGTTATTATATCTTATCTTTATCCCCTTTCCACTTTTTTGTAATTTTTATTATCATTTTATCTTATCTTTATCACCATTCCATTTTTTATTATTGTTATTATTTTTCTTATCTTTATCGCCTTTCCAATTCTTTTCTTTTTTATTGTTATTTTTCTTATATTTATCATCTTTCCACTTTTTTTCTTTGTTATTACCATTATTATTATTTTATTATTATTTCTTATCTTTATCGCCTTTCCAACTCAACAGAAGTTTTCCCTTAACCGAAACGCTAACCTCTGCTAGATGTAAACAAGATTAATCGCCGAACGAAACTGCCTCCACTTTATCAAAAATTATTGCCATCAGCCACTGCCTTTCCCGTCAGCTGTTCGCGCGCACGAGATGGAAAGTCATGGATGGCTCAGACGAACGTGATTTAGTTAACACCCGAATGCATTGCCGCTTTGCACGAGACTCTCTGAAAGTGGCAATGGCATGCAATCTCTGACATCAGTGGGTTCCTCCGCCTGGGCAATGGGCGTGATACTACAGTGCGTGCGTTTTCGGGAAATGGAAAAGGTGGCAACTCACTCGAACCTGGAGGTGTCCGATTTGCTTTCTCTCTCTCTTTTATTTATCTTTTTAATTTCTTATTTATTCATTTTCATCAGTTGATACAATGATTGTATTTATATATTTCTAGACATTCTTAAAAACTCATTTTCATCCTATCCATTGCGCGATTCCATTTTTTTTTTTTCTTTTCTTTTCTCAAAGAAACTTGGCGAATCGGAGTACTACAGTCTAGGGTGAGTTGCCAGATTTTCATTTTCGGAGATTGGATGAAGTATAGCCTTTGATTGTGATGCACAGGAAAGTTGACATTGCCTGGCGCTCTATGTCCCTTTAATTAATCTTCCTTGGCTCCTAATTCGTTCTTTGCTTAACGAGGGATTTGTGAATGATACTGGCAATTAGCTCTTACGAACGATGCAGCCATGTTACTGTAAATATCCGAAAATAAAACAAACCTCAGCCATTTATTCATGACGGATCTAAATGCCTTATTTTCAAGTATTTCCTACTATTACATTATGCCTTATTTGATTTTCAAAATGTCGTTCGAAGCAGCACATCACAGATTTTTATTTTCACTAACACTACAAAAGCAGAAATTCATGGAACAGCAAAACGTGGCGAAGGGATATTGTGGCCTGGTCATATTAGCAGAGTTTGTCCTTGTGTTTCTCCTGTTGATAACTTTGAGGTGTGTTTCTAATTACGTTCCTCGTGTGTCCTACCTACTCTCACTGTCTCTCTCTCTCTCTCTCTCTCTCTCTCTCTCTCTCTCTCTCTCTCTCTCTCTCTCTCTCTCTCTCTCTCTCTCTCTCTCTGTTTCTCTCTTCTCTTTCTCTTTCTCTTTCTCTCTCTCTCTCTCTCTCTCTCTCTCTCTCTCTCTCTCTCTCTCTCTCTCTCTCTCTCTCTCTCTCTCTGCCTCTCTGCCTCTCTCTCTCTCTGCTCTCTCTCTCTCTCTCTCTCTCTCTCTCTCTCTCTCTCTCTCTCTCTCTCTCTCTCTCTCTCTCTCTCTCTCTCTCTGTATGTGTTTGTGTTTCTACATATCAATTTTTCTATGTATACGCGCATGTGTAGTGTAAATATCCATCTGTCTGTCTACCTATGTATATGTATGTATGAGCGTGTGTGCATGTGTAATACATATACAGTATCCATGTTTATATGTATATGGATAGACAGATACATACATATATAAATATACATACACACACACACACACACAAACACACACACACACACACACACACACACATATATCTATATCTATCTATCTGTCTATATATATCTATATCTATCTATCTATCTATCTATCTATCTATCTATCTATCTATCTATCTATATATATATATATATATATATATATATATATATATATATATATACAGTACACACACACACAATATATATATATATATATATATATATATATATATATAAATATATGTGTGTGTGTGTGTGTGTGTAAACAGATATAGTTTTAGATATATACAAGTTCAGTCTAAAACTCATCGCTCGTTCTATCTCATTCTATCAAAATACTTCACTATCGCAGCAGCTTGTCGTACTTGATTCCCCGAACTGAAGTCGTCTTGCGAAAACTTGTCCAATTTGCTCTCGTGGGCGGACTCAGCAGCTTCCTCGCCCTTCCCGCCCACGTGGAAAATCAAGACCACGAACATCATCACCGGCCAAGGCATTCTCACCTCTATGGGACGGCGCAGCATACAATTGTAGCATAAACGGACGAAAGAGGGTAATAATCCTTGCCTCTTCTTTATCACTTCCTGGTTGTGGATATCGCCTCTTTGTCGGATGTTGAAAGGACTTTATAGTTGTGTGAGTCATGGTTCCTGGGCCGGACTGGTCGCGGAAATCCTGCAAGAACCATACAAGGGCTATGATGCACTACGAAGCCCGGTTTCTGTGTGCAAGATGGCATTATGTAAGTGCATTGTGGGTTTTTTTCTTCCATATTATCAACACGGTATTGTGTTTTTCTTTGCAAGATGGTTTCCTGTGTTGTGTGGACGTGATCAACGGAATATCCTGATGCTTGGACATTTAGGGTTGGTGAAGAGAGAAGGATAATCTTATGGGATTGATTGTTTCGAAAATGAATTGATGAAGCTAGAGGAAAAAAAATATATAATTATTCTTCCGTTCTACATATTCCTGCAATTCGTATTTTCTGGTTTCTTTAATCTTAGAAGAAAAATCTTGCCATGGTTGTTATTGTGGTATAATTTTATGTTGAAAAAGTGTAATTAATTCCTTTATCGATCTTGTCATTGTTATCTTACTTAAGTAACGAATATTAGGATTATGGAGGACGTTATGCATATTAATGAGCCTGATTATGATATTTTTCATGCTATAGGTAGCGGGTAATATCAAATGCATTTTTCTTCTTTATCACAACTTATCTCTTC